>NC_090875.1:43174033-43184033 GCF_036669935.1 Montipora foliosa
TAGAGGCTGTAGAGCAGCGAATGCTAGAGCTTGACATTGCAATAAGTACAGAAGACAGGCATCTTGAAGGAAGGGCTCATTTTCATCTCGGCGTTGCTTACTTCAACCTACCTGATTATCAACAGGCCATAAAAAAATATGCACAAGCATTACATATTTTCATACAAATAGGCTGCAGGGCTGAGGAGGGAGCAGTCTATGACAACCTGGGCTATGCCTATTTTAGTCTGGGTAATTTTAGACAAGCCATTCGGTACTACGAAAAATATCTAAATATTGCTGAAGAAGTAGGGGATAGGGCTAGGGAGGGATCAACCTATGGAAATCTGGGAAGTGCCTATCTTAGTCTAGGTAATTTTAAACAAGCCATTGAGTACTATAAAAAACATCTTAGTATTGCTAAAGAAGTAGGGGATAGGACTGGGGAGGGATCAGCCTATGGAAATCTGGGGAATGCCTACTGCAATCTTCGTAATTTTAAACAAGCCATTGAGTACCACGAAAAACAGCTTAGTATTTCTAAAGAAGTAGGGGATAGGGTTGGGGAGGGATCAACCTATGGAAATCTGGGAAATACCTATCATAGACTAGGTAATTTTAAAGAAGCCATTGAGTACTACAAAAAATATCTTAGTATTGCAAAAGAAGGGGGTAATATGGCTGGAGACGGATCAACCTATGAAAATCTGGGAAATGCCCATCTTAGTCTAGGTAATATTAAACAAGCCATTGAGTACTACGAAAAAGATCTTAGTATTGCAAAAGAAGTAGGTAATAGGGCTGGGGAGGGATCAGCCTATGGAAATTTGGGAAAAGCCTATTTTCGTCTAGGTGATATTAAACAAGCCATTAAGTACTACGAAAAAGATCTTAGTATTGAAAAAGAAGTAGGTAATAGGGCGGCAGAGGGATCAGCCTATGGAAATCTGGGAAATGCCTATCTTAGTCTAGGTAATTTTAAACAAACCATTGAAAACTACGAAAAACATCTTGATATTGCTAAAGAAGTAGGGGATAGGGCTGGGGAGGGATCAACCTATGGAAATCTGGGAAGTGTCTATCTTAGTCTAGGTAATTTTAAACAAGCCGTTGAGTACTGTGAAAAACATCTTAGTATTGCAAAAGAAGTAGGGGATAAAGCTGGGGAGGGATCAACCTAAGGAAATCTAGGAAATGCCTATCACAATCTAGGTAATTTGAAACAAGCCGTTGAGTACTACAAAAAACATCTTAGTATTGCAAAAGAAGTAGGTAATAGGGCTGGTCATGGATCAACCTATGGAAATCTGGGAAGTGCCTATCTTAGTCTAGGTAATTTTAAACAAGCCATTGAGTACTATAAAAAACATCTTAGTATTGCTAAAGAAGTAGGGGATAGGACTGGGGAGGGATCAGCCTATGGAAATCTGGGGAATGCCTACTGCAATCTTGGTAATTTTAAACAAGCCATTGAGTACCACGAAAAACAGCTTAGTATTTCTAAAGAAGTAGGGGATAGGGTTGGGGAGGGATCAACCTATGGAAATCTGGGAAATACCTATCATACACTAGGTAATTTTAAAGAAGCCATTGAGTACTACAAAAAACATCTTAGTATTGCAAAAGAAGTGGGTAATATGGCTGGAGACGGATCAACCTATGGAAATCTGGGAAATGCCCATCTTAGTCTAGGTAATATTAAACAAGCCATTGAGTACTACGAAAAAGATCTTAGTATTGCAAAAGAAGTAGGTAATAGGGCTAGGGAGGGGTCAGCCTATGGAAATCTGGGAAATGCCTATGACAATCTAGGTAATTTTAAAGAAGCCATGAAGTACCACAAAAAACATCTTAGTATTGCTAAAGAAGTAGGGGATAGGGCTGGGGAGGGATTAGCCTATGGAAATCTGGGAAATACCTATTGCGATCTTGGTAATCTTAAACAAGCCATTGAGTACCACGAAAAACGTCTTTGTATTGCAAAAGAAGTAGGGGCTAGGGCTGGGGAGGGATCAGCCTATGGCAGTTTGGGAAATGCCTATTTTAATCTAGGTGATTTTAAACAAGCCATTGAGTACCACGAAAAACATCTTAGTATTGCAAAAAAAGTAGGTGATAGGTCTGGGGAGGGATTAGCCCATGGAAATCTGGGAAATGCCTATCTTCGTCTAGGTAATTTTAAACAAGCCATTAAGTACCACGAAAAACATCTTAGTATTACAAAAGAAGTAGGTGATAGGTCTGGGGAGGGATTAGCCCATGGAAATCTGGGAAATGCATATCTTAGTCTAGGTAATTTTAAACAAGCTATTGAGTACTACGAAAAAGATCTTAATATTGCTAAAGAAAGAGGGAATAAAGCTGGGAAGGCATCACCGTATGGAAATCTGGGAAATGCCTATCTTAGTCTAGGTAATTTTAAAAAAGCCATAGAGTACTACGAAAAACATCTCAGTATTGCAAAAAAAGTTGGTAAGAGAGTTGAGGAGGGATCAACCTATGGAAATCTGGGAAATGTCAATCGCAATCTAGGTAATTTTAAACAAGCCATTGAGTACTACGAAAAACATCTTAGTATAGCTAAAGAAGCAGGGAATAGAACTGGCGAGGGATCAGCCTATGCCAATCTGGGAAATGCCTATTCCAATCTAGGTAATTTTAAACAAGCCATTGAGTACCATGAACACAGTCTTAGTATTTTCAAGGAAATTGGAGACTGTCTACGAGAGGGACATGCGTGGTATTCCCAAGGTCGTGATCATGAATTGTTGGGTTCCTTGAGTAAGTCACTCAATTGTTATCGTTTAAGTATAAAACATTTTGATGAAACAAGGCGTAGTCTGAAGTCAGAAGATGAATGGAAAATAAGTTTTCGTGATTCTTATCACATGTCATACACTGCTCTGTGGACGACACTTTTGAAGAAAGGAGAGATTGAAGAAGCTTTGTATGCTGCTGAGAACGGTCGAGCACAGGCTTTGATAGATATTTTGAAAGATCAATACGGCATTGACTCTCGGTCATTTTCTGCACTTGCTCCTAATCAAACTCTTGCAGCTTCATTACCTTCACAAGCCGTTTTTGTGGCACTTGACAAGAACAAGATCACGTTTTGGGTGCTAAGAAAAGACAGCAAGATCAGCTTTCGGCAAAACGAAATCGCGAATGGAAGTGCTGATTTGTTGATGGAAACTATTTTGAGAGGGATCGGCGTAGGGGATGGTGTCAGATGCGAGAGTCGTTCTTTGGATCCACTACGCAGTGACCTGTCTTGCAGCAATAAACCTATCAGTGCGAAAACAGTTCTACCATCTTCATCCTCTATTAACTCTTTACAACCGTTGTATGATGTCTTGCTCGAGCCAGTTGCAGACTTGCTCCAAGGAAATGATTTAATCGTTGTTCCCGATGGACCATTTTGCTTGGCTCCATATTCTGCTTTGACGAATCTATCAGGATCCGCACTGTTCCCTCGTTGACAGCTTTTAATGTGATCGTTGGTGCACCTGAAGACTTCCACAGTAAGACTGGAGCACTACTTGTAGGTGATCCGTGGTTGAAGGAAGTTACTAACGAGAAAGGGGAGCCCATTTTGGAAAAGCTTCCGTGCGCAAAACAAGAGGTAGAGATGATTGGACAACTTCTTCAGACAACACCGCTGACTGGAAAAAGTGCCACGAAAGCTGAGGTGCTGAAAAGTATGACATCAGTTGCCTTAGTTCACATTGCAGCACATGGATGCCAAAAAACGGGAGAAATTGCTTTAGCCCCAAATACCGAACGGAAATCGCCAATCCCCAAAGAGGAAGACTTCATTTTGAAAATGTCGGATGTTCAGAGAATTTCTCTTCGAGCAAGACTAGTTGTGCTGAGCTGTTGTCACAGTGGCCGTGGAGAAGTGAAGTCTGAGGGAGTGGTGGGAATTGCAAGGGCTTTCCTGTGTGCTGGAGCTCGGTCTGTTTTGGTGTCACTCTGGGCAATTGATGACGAGGTAACGTTGCTGTTCATGAGGACCTTCTACCAGCACTTGGCAGATGGAAAACGCGCAAGTGCAGCTCTTCAACTAGCAATGAAATCTTTGCGAGAGTCAAAGCAGTATTGCGCTGTAAAGCACTGGGCGCCATTTGTGCTGGTTGGCGATGATGTCACGCTGGAATTTCCAAAAAAGAATGGTAAGTGAAGTTCGAGTTTAACTCAGAAAACAAGAATACTTTCAAATTGGAAAACTGACAATAGGAATGAAATAGGCCTAAGATGGCATGATAACGAGATGGAAGCTTCGTAGTGTAAACAATTCAAAGTTTCCTCTAACACGCTTTTGTCAAAAATGTAATTTCCACATGGTTATCACGCATGCACAGTAGCATAAAGGATACATTTCACATTGGTGGACAAACTGTTTTCTTTCAGCCTTTTTGTTAAGTGGTGAAGATGGCTCGTTTTACCACCTTGTGATGTCTCTTTTGGTGTTTCCGTTCTCCCATAGATCTCTAAACGTCTTTTCTTGTAAGGAATTCGAAGACAGCATCATCGTGCACGTAGCCATTCTCATCGGCGCATTGTGTATGCTCGAAAGAACCAGCTATATTTAGAGCTGTTTTTCTTTTTTTTTCTTTTTCCAGAATCGATGTCAAAGATGCTTGAAGACTACGTGGCAGAGCCTGACGCTGCAGTGATTTCCGAACTTGTAAAAAAAAAGTAGACCGGATTACCAATCATGGTTATGCCAGTAGAACAAGCTCCAAAAGTTTAGTAGAAGTTACTGCGTTAACTAAACCAATAGACTGAGATTATATTGTAAGTGAAAAGGCAGTGTGCTCCAATGGCGATCAAAATCATAGTGCTTTAGTTGAGTTGCTACTAAAAATCATGTTTCATTTAGTTCTTTGTTTTTGAATTGAAAGAATGTGTATGACCTTAAGCCAGTTTTGAAAGAAAAGAAAAAAAGGACACTTTTGCTGATGACCCTTAACATCAGGCTTTTACCGTGATAAGAAAAAGACACACATTTGCAATATTTAAAGATCACAAAATAGAAGGGAAACGACGGGTGAAATATTTTTCCTGTTCTTCTGGATAACAAATGAAGGAAATCATCAGCAATAGAGAAGGCGTTTTTCTTTTCTTAATCAATTGTCAAGTTCTTTATAGGGCTTACTCCCCTCGAGTTATCGGTGGTGTTTTTTAGCAAATTGAAAGAATGTGTTTGCATTCGAAAGTAGTTCAATTCCTGGAATAATGGTTGGGGAACTAACAAATCCGCTGCAAAGTTAGAAAAATTATCTGGAGCAGATGCATAGCAACCTTCACAACTGGGAAATTTTAAGGTGGCTGTGAATCCGCTAAAGAAAATTTTTTATACCTCTGCAGAGAGTTTTATCTTAGCCTGCTAACCTCTTTTAGCAATAAAAAACCGGGGTCGCCAAGTTCGTTTCTGAGATATAAGCTTTTGAAGACAAGATATAGGGCATCTTTTTAGAAGGCTTTTTCGTTGCTATGGTAAACCATTACGTCACATTAATGAGTGCATCTTGTTAAGAAATGATTGGTGTTTCATTTGGTACCATAACATTGGATGTTATGTGAAACAGTTGGGGTAGATTCAATCCCTCCAAAAAGTGCAGTTGGTTCAAAGTGTTGGTTTGAGCCTCAAGGGAACGAAAGGCTACAGGCAGCCTATACTATGGCCTTTAATTTAGAACATTTCCGTCGCACGGGTCAAACTAATGGTGTTTGGATATCCGGGTCATGCAACGCAACCGAATGTTTAAGTTACGTTTAAAGCTGAAAACCCTAATTTAATATAAGGCTCTGCTGAATTTTGCAATTTTTCATGCAACTTCTTTTGAAATGCCATAGCGAGACAAGTTGCAAGTTGCACACTTTACAACTGCCAAAAACGAGGTGAGACAAATCGCAGAACCTTTCGCGGAAAGTAGAATCCCCTGCTACTTTGCATATTGGTTTACGCAAGTTAGCAACGAAGGTTTCAAGCAATGCGTGCTGTGAAATCTGCCCTGCAACTTGTGTCGCAACGGTTTGCGTCATCAGCCAGTGAAATGTTCCGTTAACCTCATGAGATCATCGAAAGTGAGATAAATTGCAAGAAACGTTGCCCAGTGTAACAACCGTCAAGCAAATAGTTTTGCAGTGTGAAAAAAAACTCTTGTGGAAACACAATTGAGAGACAAGTTGCTCGAAAAATTGCCGAGTGTAACAGCACCCTTTATGGGTCAAGTAAGTAAGGAAACCGTCTAAAGTTGGATAGGACATTTGCTTATGATATATCATAAATATGCTCAGTTATAAAAATATGTCTTCCAAACGCACATACAAAATACGTTTGTGAAGGTACAGATCTGTAGATTATTTATTTTTTGAAAAATGTTACAAAAAAGGTTCGAAAACGAAAACACTCGGAAAAGCGATTTTAAAGCACAAGGCATTAAGCACCCTGGAAACGAAACACTGTTAAAGACGTAATAAGTGTGTATATCTAATGTTTGTAGGTATGGCCACCGATTTTAAAAGGGTTTCCTTTTCGATAGCTTCGGTGTCGATACTATCCAAAAAAGACGACATAGCTCTTGCTTCAAAAGGTTGCATGTGTTTCTCAATTGCTACGGCGTCCATGAAAACAGTGATTCCTTTTCGTCCTGGTGTAAACATAAAAACAAAGTGTGTTTAGTTGAGCCACAAACGAAGTCTGGGAAAGTTAAGTAGTGAAATGAATTATGCTACAACAATTAAGGATTTGCTTGGGATGCCAATATGACCGTCACTTAACCTTTTGCTTTGCTTCTTTCTTGTTTGGGGGGGTGGGGGGGGGGGGTTAGGGTTAGGGTTAGGGGGGGGGGAGGATAACTCCTTCAAAAGTACTTGTTGTAGATTGCAAGGGTAAGTTTGTTCTACAACTACGCTGTTAAGTGGCCCCAGAAATTAGAGAATTTACAAACGACGTGTACCCCTACTTCACATTTCAAGCATTAATGTGCACATTAGCCTGACATAGAATTGACTAAATACTTTTTATGATTACAGGAAAATCCAAGAAAAAGGTCATTAATCTTTTACTTGTCATGCTTTAAGGAAAACGTATTTAATGTCGTGATAATTGCAAACCTCTGCCAAACGAGCTCTTTGCAATCGTACTTTTCGTTTGAAGCGCATTACACACATCACAGTTCCAAGAATAATAAACACAGGGATAAAAGCCATACCTATACGGATCAACTAAAAAAGTCGAAAGCCACCACTAAAATCACGAGCGATCGGAGTGGCTACCTGTGGCTCCAAAAGCCGTTCACTAAAGGAGCACGATAAGCCCTGTTTAATTCACCAAAACGTACCAACGCAAGTTTTATTGTCTTTTTGCAAGAAGAAGCCTTTTAAGCACAAACAGTTGTAACTTCCCTCGGTGTTGTTACAAAGTTGCAAACAGCCATGACGAGCATCTGTGCACTTGTCAATATCTGCGTCAAAAAAACCAATAATTAATTTAGTGGGTGAAAAAAGCCAGTCAATCAGTCAGTCGGCGGTCAAGCCTGCCATCTAACCATACACTCATTTATCCAGTCACAGGAAATCAGCAAGTCAGTCAGCCATTAAGTCAATTAAACAAAAAAATACGCCCCCCCCCCCCCCCCCTTAGTGTCAATCAGTCAGTCATTTAGCCAGTTAGGCTGTCAGCCAGCCATTCTGTTGATCAATCGAGTAACCTTCGATCCATGTATCTCACAATATACCCATTTACTTGAGTGCTATTCTGATCAAAAACTCACTTCCTTTTTTTTCTGGTTTTGAAAGTGTGTTTGATTAACACCTGACTGGCAAAATTTTCAAGCTCAGTGAGCTTTGATTTTTATCCAAAGGCTGTTTTCTTTGAGTGTAAAATCTGGATTTCATGGTCCGCCGTTACTCACGTTCAAAACTGACCGATTCGACCGAAGAGAGTTGGATCTAGAGAATGAGACGTCATTTACTCACAAGCTTAAAATTTCATCGCGTAAATGCAGCTTATTATATATGCAAAACACTAGTTTAAAAGTCTAAAAGCCCGAAACTCCCGTGTTGCATGTTAAAAGCCCTTATTCACGATAGCCGCCATGTTGGTTTTCAAATTGTCATGCAAATAAGCATGTGTTATGCTGGGGGGCAAACATTGGAATAAAGGCAAATTGCGGAAAATCGGATCGCCGAAATATTAAATTTATATTGCTAAAAGTACATTTTAAAATTTAGAGTTAAGTACCTTTTATAATAATTTTATATCTTTGATTGCCTCCGACATTGTAACTTTCTACTTTGTTATCTGCTCATTTTTGACTAAAAAAACACCGTAACACAACTAACTTGTGTAATCATTCTATTTTACTACTTAGGTGATAAACATACAATGAACGTGAAACAAATCATCTGTGTGGCTAAGATGTTCGTTATAACCTCTCGAACTTGTGTTGTTTGCCCCCTCAGAAGAATGTAGCTAATTTGCATGATAAAGGCAAATCCAACATGGCGGCTATCGTGAATAAGGTCTATTCAGGCCGCGTACACACGCTTTGCATTCATTGAGTCTTTGACGTCATTTCCTCCTTGATCCAGCTCTCTCAAGATTTTAGAGTTAGTAATTGCGGACACTAAATGATAAAATTCCATTTAAAATAAACAGTATCTTTTTGAAAACAAGGCTTAAAACTTGGGTCACTTAGTGTTTAGTTGACATAGTTTTGAAATCCAAAGAAAAAGAAAAATTGATTTGTTTTGGGCAGAGTAGCACTTTGAAAGTTCCAATTCACTACTTGCATAATCCCATAATACACCTCTATTACCCCCCCACCCCAAAAAAACTTTTGCTTAATCATTGTTTGCAATTTCTCCTGGGACATGAAAATGTCCCAAGAGAAGTCGAAAACAGTGTTAGGGTTAGGGTTAGTGTTAGGAATGCCCCAGTGCTATGCCCACGCAGATTTTTGGGGGGTAAAAGAGGTGTATTATGGGAGTTGTGCAAGTAGCGGATTAAAATACCCGTGCAAGCTGTGAGATCCTCCATTAGCCTGCATCCCGATTGACAGCTGCATCTAAAACTGCCTGCAGTGTGGTGGCAAATGTGATCACACATGTGGTATCCCAAAATGCACTCATCGACATCTAAAAGGAAAGAAAGAAGAAGAACAAAACTAAATAAAAATCGCATACGAATGTTATGTCATGGCATGATAAGAATTACAAACATTTAGCCAATTGCGAATCGCCAGACACGAGAATGATGCAAGATCGTTTTTTACCCATCTCCCCTCACGCATCGCGATCGTTCATGGTCGATTTTGGCTATTCGCGCTGTGTTAAAACACTTGTTTAAAATGGGATAGCACTTGTTTCTTTATCTCAAACTGACTATTCCTTTCACTTCAGCTTAAACGACGTATTTTAAGGAAGAACCGATACAACGTAAATTTGATTTTAGTGGTGTATTTCGGCTGGCCAAACCAGCCTTCTTCAGGTACAATGAGAGTTTACATTGGATTGCTTCTATGTACACATAAATAGTAAATGAATGTTGACGAAATACTGGAAGAAATGTGATAAAATATGGTAGTTACAACAAATTTGAATTCAAATACTAGGAGCAACTGAAAAAAACGGAAGTGACTCTAAATGATAACCAACGAAGCATTCGCGTTAAGATTCGATTGGATTCTAGGCGGAAATCGAGCCTAGAGTCGCAGAATTTCGTCTTTCTAATTTCAGTCCACTAGGCTAACGGGATAAGATGGGATGAAGTGTATTTTTTGTAAGAATTGCCACTAACGAGATCGTCACAACAACTTAAAACTAACTGTTCAAATTATTCTGTGGGATGCCTGTATAACAGGCAGCCAACGGGATAAAACCAGTCGCGTGTCTTTTTCTTCCTCGTAGTCAGATATGGCAATAGCGTTTTGCACCATTACTGAAAATAGACTTTGTCACATGAGCCCCCCGCGTGAGGGTGCGTTCCTTTGAGATGATCCCAAAAAGGATC
>NC_090875.1:43191533-43196533 GCF_036669935.1 Montipora foliosa
AATCGAGTTTCTTAGACTCTGCCAGAATTTTAACCTTACACCAACATTCGCTAGAGTTGACAAAGACAAGTCATCAAAGTGGAAAAAGTCTTCGGAATCCTACAACAAAAATGTTCTTGCCGAGAAGCTCCGTGCCAAGATCAAACAGAGTGAAGCCCTCAGAAGTGAGGTCAACTCCATCTACACTAATATCCGCCAAGCCTGTAGTCTGCCATTAAACAACTAAAACGCCGCGATGATATCGTCATAACAAAACCGGACAAAGGCTCAGGCGTCGTGGTAATGGATAAGTCGAAATATATACATCTACTATCCTAAGCTTCTGTTAATGACACCAGCAAATTTCGTCCCGTCCCTTCAGAACGACAAAAAACCAGAGGCAGACCACCCAAGCACTATCATCCGCTTTTAGCAAAGGAGGCTCTTGTACAATCTACCATCACTAGGATCCTCCCCCACGTCAAAGGCTCAATAGTTTAAGGATGCAATGCATGTACATGCCGCAGAATTAATATGCAGCACGGGAGTTTTGGGTTTTCAGACTCTTAAACTCACATTTTTCATGTATGATAAGCTGCATTCAGACACTGAAATTTCAAGCTAGTGAGCCTTTGACGTCAATTTTTTCCTGGAACCAGGCCTCTAAGGTCCAATCGGTCAGTTTTGTGGACCGCGAAATCCAAAACTTACACTCAAAGTTAATGGCCTTTGAGTAAAATTCAAAGTTCAAAATTTTGCCAGTCAGGTGTTTACAACCAAACTTTCAAAATCTGAAGAAAAAAAGGAAGTGATTTTTTTTTATCACAGACCGACGTTAAGACTGCAGTGATGAATTATTGTTCCCTCAGTCCGTCTAATGCAAAATGATTTTACTCATCAACGTAGACTCCCTCAGAGACAAAAGGGTTAACAACATGTAGGTCCACTCAAAAACCATCCCCCTTTAAAACCCTTTCTCTACTAAGAGCAGCACTTACAGACTTTATAGTGTATGATGACAGACGATTTTACTGGTCAATGAGGAATCGATCCTTCAAGGGTATGAGTGTCCAAGCAGTATTTCTATTACCCCGTTTAAGATGGAATACCCAAGTTCATATTAATTACCCTAGGATGTGACATTTTTAAAACAGCCTACACTGTTTACAAAGGGTAAAGGTTATAGAAGCTAGAACTTGATAAATAATTATTCTGTCGATAGCAGGGCACATTCTTGGTGTAATCACGAAGAAAAAAAGTTTTTTATTTTTAATTTCTAGGACCCCCCCTCCCCCCCAAACTGAGAAATAAAATCGTCTGGCATTAGACAGAGTAAAATCTATTAAGTGTCACTCTCAGGGGTCAATGGGTTAATACTAGAGATCACCAGAATGAAGGCATGCATGTTGTTATTATGTCCACTGTAATACAATCTCGTACAAAGTCGCTGGGTCAGTGTCCTACACTGGCCCTCACGCAGACCCCTTCCTTAAAGGTAATTGCTGAAAATTGATGACCAATGTTGTCTCAAGTCAACAAATTTAGTCAGTTACTGTAAACGTGCGTGAAGACAGCTTACTCTTGATGCCATCAGACATTTCAAGCAGCAGCACCCTTCTCATTGTGGAGATAATGAGCACAAACAAAACACTGATGGAAAAGAATGCAAAAAGTGGCCATCTCTTTCTAGCTTTCCCTTGCACAAATGCAAACCCAAACTCAGTTCTCCATTGCCAAAAAATCCAAGTACGGGAATTTCATGTCGGGGAATTCCTTTCGAAAAATGCCAGTCTCCACATTCCTTGCATTGTAAATCTTTTCCCCACGACCCACACACGATACCATGAAACAAGCCGTGTTTGAATACTTATCACAAGGAATGCCACATCTCTTTAACTTTTTCAAGCTTTGTTGCAAGCTTTCTGAAGTATCACCATGATGAACAATTGATATTGTTTCAAGGTTTCCTGATATTGCAAGTCCTACAACTCCAGCATTTTTAACTTCTTTGTCCACCATCAAGAATGATCCTCGACGTCCACCAAGTACAACCACATCTGATTTACTTTCTTCATTTTTGCAAGCCTAAAACATAATAGGGTAGGTAAATCAATGTTATTTAAGTGCAACTAAACTCAAATATTTATGTTTTCAGTCACATACGTCACATATACGTCAAAATATAGAAGTTCTAAAAGTAGAAGGATACGGGAAAGGGTTGACTCAAGTGTACAACACAGATGGAATCTCCAGGTAATCGGCTCCTAAAGTAAGATATTCATTATTACAGAGGCCTTTGAATCAAGCAACCCTAACCCTTAACATCAAAGCTTCATGAATATAATTTTTCTTCCTCTGAGAGTGTGTAAAACTCCTTGAGAAAGGAATTGAGAACTAAACGAGAAGTTGGTACATTTTTGGTTTCCTCCGCAGTCACAATGGACTGAACTGTGATCTTTCTCGCCCTGATAATGGTGCCAAGGAGGGAACAACTCTTCTGGATTTGATGAATGCCTACATTGTATGGTTTTACCAACTTGATTAAAGTGCCAACTAGAGTTGTGGGTAACTCTAGCTCACTCATTGATGTAATTCTTACAAACAAACAAACCACCTTCTGCTGTTACTTCAGGTGTTTGACCTTGGCCTCAGCGATCACAACCTTAGTTATTTTTACTGTAACCCTAAATCACGCCCTAAAACTATGGTAAAATGTCACTTTAAGCATTATGATCCAGAATGCGTTCTCGCTGTCATTTCTTTTGGTTGTTCCTTTTCATGTTGGACACATTTTGGAGGATCTGATGCTGTACCAAGACTCTTACTCCCGTCAATAGAAGCAAATCTAAGTGCAAAAACGTTCCTTTTGTGACTACAGTACTTCTTAACACCATTCGTCACAACAAGAAATTAAGGCAACAGTACCCAAAGTGCAAGGATCCTGCAGGTTCGGAAAAATACAGATCACAGCGTATTGTCATATCATTGTCCAGACACAAGGCAATATCTCAGGTTTGGTGCTGATGGAGCTAAAGGTGATCCAGCACAATTTTGACATCAAGTCCTTTATGCATTGTAAACAGAGTATCAATGAATGTACTAATCAACTAAAGAGAATGGCGCACTTGTCACTTGAAGAAGACATTACTGATCACCCAAGCATTGTCACCATCATGGGGGACAAATATCCAGTATCTGCCCAATTTGACTTTATTCATGTCTTAGAGGTTGAAACTGAGCTGATACTAAAGTCGTTGGATCCAAATAAAGCGACAGGTCATGATCAGATTCCTGCTTGTGTCTTACAAGATAGTACCTCAATTTTGGCAGTTCCCTCGGCTAGACTGATGAACATTGTCATTGACAATGCTTGTGTCCCACAGACTGGAAATTGGCGGAAATCTGTTCCATCTTCAAGACATATGACTAAATTGACAAATCTAAATACAGGCCTGTATCCATTCTTGTTTTGCTCTACAAGGGTTTTGAGAGGTGTCTCAAAACCAGCTGGTTCGTTACTTTGCCCCACATCTGTCAAAGTTCTTGTCAGCATACAGGAGGGGATAAGACTGAGAGTCAGTGTTGTTGCATCTCCTAGAGGATTGGAAAGGAGCACTCAACAACAATTCTGTTGTCAGAACTGACATAATGGACTTAACTCTTTTACCTAGATGAAAATCAACAGAAAACCGAGCATCGCAAAAGGGGGGAAAGCAATACATCATTTTAAAGCTAAGAAAATACGCTTTCCAAAAACATATAACATTATATGGAGAACCAAAACATTAGAAAGTATAAAGAAAAAACAGTTTAAAAATAACACAAAAATTAGTTTTCAACACAAATTTGGTGATTTTAACGTTGATTACGAATTTTTGGATGGTAAATAAAAATCGGCATAATGATATTAGCTTTCTTGGACGAAAATTTGACAGAAAACTGATCAGGCACGAATATTTCCGGATTTTTTTATGTAATTAGATCAGTGATCAATGTGTAATATGATAATTAGAGATAGGAGTCAAATTTGCGACCCGTTGCTATTGCAACAAGACATATCATTTTACAAATAATTAAGGGTGACCTCATTTGGAGGAATGGCGGAATTGCGGAATACGCAGAATATTCTAAATACGGAATACATGGAATATTCTAAAACACGGTAAATATTGAATATTTTGAAACACAGAATATTCTAAAACGGGGGATAAGAGGAAAGTCTCTTAAGAAAGGATATAAATAATACATTTTTTGCCCGTAAGTAGTCTCAGGGTAAGATAATATAACTACAGATGATAACTTTACATTTTCTTGTCACATGTCCGTGCGGGATGTCCTCATACCTTCGCTGAATTTGAGCGTCATTTTTCGAAAATTCATTGAGAAAGGCGATCCTGAAATCCATAATAAAGCTTTCTCAACATGATTGGTGCAAGAAACCAGATCAAAGGAATTTGAAGCGTATGAGTCTATTTGAATCAGTACAACACGACCGTTGGGTTGCCAATGCTTTGCAACGGTTGCGTTGCACTGAAGCTCAAAACAAAGCTCAGAGAAGGTATGAAGACATCCCTAATTGATCGGATGCTGGAGTGTTTTTAAGATAAGAATTTCACTGGTTTGGTGTCAGTTCCCGCTTGAACAAGACGAGGTCACTGGCCGGAGGCTTGGCGTTGCCTGCCTTGTCAATATTCTTGACTCTCTAACTGGTGGTCGAGAAAATATCTTGCAAAATGACGCCTAAAACTACTCGGAACGACCAAAAAAAATTAACAGGACTTTGTTGACACTTTGTTTGATCTTTCATTGAATTATTTGCTTTCAAACTTTATTGCCGAGCAAATCGCAACCGTCGTAATGTCTTTATTCATCTACAGATCGATAACAACAACAACGACATAAGGTGGTCCGCCTGTGAACGATCATGCATAACAACATCTGCCAGGGAAATGGTGTATGAACGAAGACCTTTAAAAAGGCATTGACTTAGCAAATCAGCCTGAAAAAGAAACGATAAGATG
>NC_090875.1:43221533-43229033 GCF_036669935.1 Montipora foliosa
GGCAAAATCTATATATTATTTAACATCTTTATCAATGACTTGTCTCATTTATCAAAGAGACCAACCTGTCTAATTACGCCGACGATAATCAGCTGTATTTTTTGCTGACACTGATCCAGCCGTTGTTGAACTCGTTCTTAATAAAGTACTTCGGGTAATGAGCGAATAGTTTTGAAATAATAAGATGATTCTAAACCCTGATAACTGAAAGGTATTGGCTCTGTTGCGACAACCCAATATCAAGCTTTCAATGTTGTTGATAGGGTTGCTATCCAAATTGATCTCGTTGAGCCATTTGGGATAGTTTTGGATGACGCTCTTAATTTTGGCAAACATATTTCGAAAATCAATAAGAAAGTAGGAAAGCAACTAGATGTACCGGTACTTTGTAGGCTGAAGAACATATTACACTGATATTATCGTTTCGAACTGAACTTTGCCTTTACGATTCGTTTATAATGAATCAGTTCAATTACCATTCTTCCGTATGAAAGCACTATGTCAAGAAGTTAGATTGATTGGCTGCATGAACGAGCACTTTGTTTTCTCTACAGTGACTGGTCCTCTGATGTCAGCACCTTGCTAATTAGTCTAGAAGATAGATGTATCCAGAACCTTCTAATTTTTGTGTTCAAAGCGGTCAACAATTTTCCGCCAGTGTATTTGAGAGATTGATTCAAGTTAACGGAAAACAGTAAGAACTTGAGAGGGCTTAACAAGTTACAGGTACCCAGACCGAATACTTCTCTCTTTGGTATGAAATGTGTAAGATACTTAGCCCCTGTGAGTTGGAATAGATCGTTTTCACGTGACGTCATCATTTTCTAAAATCCAAAACTAAAGAGCCACGAAAGTTTTTATCCTCATCAGGCATAAGAGGCGGTAAATCCGTATCCATTTGCAATTTTAAAGCTCAATAGCGTGCTTCGTTTGGAAACCAGAGCATTTTGAATTTCTGAGTTATAGCGGTGCGTGACACGAGGCGACGATCGAGTTTATTGAGAAATATATATTTATCTCATGGTTTTGAGCCTTTTTAGAATTTAAAGCAATAGGAAAAGTACTTAGGTAAATAGCTGTTTGTTCAGTACAGATGATCACTCGCCTAGATAGCCAAAGAAAGTAACAGATGTTGACATTATTTTCCGGCCGCCATATTGGTGCACCACAGATGTACACCAACATGGCGTTTTCATACTGGGCTCTGTAAATTTCTGCGAAACATTTCGACGAATATCTGCAGTTTGGGGAAGCGCACAGGCCTAAAACTTGGAGAAGTGTCTTCTTCATTTATCTTCTACAACATCACGAATTCTTGACTTTTTCCACTGGATGGTTTTCGATTTATTTTTTTATTGCGTGACAGTGAAAACGATCTATAATATCCCTGACAGCTTGCCATCCCTAACAGCAATGTCTTCTTTTTATAACTGAAGCTGCACGTTATATTAGCTTCCAGTTAGTTAGTCATATCTTGTAATAAGTTCTTCATTTTGTAACTAGCCCTTATGATTCATCCGTTTTTCTTTGTTGCTATTTATTTCTCGACAAATCAGAATATCTAATTGTCAGAGGTCTAATCAACCTCAGTCAACCGGAGGGTAAATCAAGTATGTATGTATTGATTCCGGTTACAAACAAAATACAGAGTGTGTCTTCAGTGCTAAGTATAACTTTAACAGAAACAAGAACAAAAAAGTTGCACACGGAGCGATCGGTAGGACTATGGGGAATAAGGAAGGAACCCACACTGTTACTTTTGTCGATTCTTTTTTAATTTCTTCGATCGCGTTTACCACAAGGTTATGTCTCTGACTGACTAGACTACAGCCCATTGTTCTCTTCTCTTATGGACACTCATTGGTCAAAGGTAAGCTTCTTGGCTATAAAGATCTTTCGGACAAAAGATAAACAAACCTAATCATCGAAGCAGACAGATCGAGACGCTCGATTTCCGGGCAGATATGTCATTATCATTACATAAACATTAGGTTAATCAACACCAATCATCCCCCATGTGCTTTCCACGAGGAAACACATGTAGACAGAGGAAACTAGAAAATTTTTGTCGTAAAAAAGGTTGCTGTTATTCATCGTGGTGAAGTACAATAATAATAATAAAGTATTCTCGTTTGTCTCACGATGTGGTCATTTGATCGCGACGTTTCGACTGCGTACTGCTTGTCTTCATCAGTCACAGCTGCTAAAAACTAACCACAGCGGAGCGTCCTGCTCAAAAGGTGACGCGTAACACTATTTTCTGCCACTTCTAGCTTGCCTTTCTCAATGTCCAATGGTTTTTTCCCTGTGGTCAAAGCGATCTTCTACTGGCAAATTGGGTGCTTCGTTTACGAGTTTTGAGTGCTTTGTTTTCAAGTTGGGGTTCCGCTTTGTTTTTCGACTTAGGGTGCTTAGTTCGATGTCGACCTTTTGGGTGCTTCGTGCTATGTTCTTCGTTTTCGTGTGCTTGGTTTTCGATACCTCCCCTGCCGTAAAGCTCAGAGAGCAGAATAAATAAGTGTGCTGGTTTAGTTAGATGTGCATGTTTACCGGCAGTAAGGCTCTTATCTAAATCGTCGGGTGTTCTTAAAGCCGGAGACTTTTTTCTTTTTCCTTTACCGGGCGTAATTTCATTTTCCCTTTATTTGCGATAAAGCAGGAGTCAAATCAACGTGATATCACAGACCTGATAAAGAGAACGATTTCGGCTATATATTGAAAAAACTGCAACTTAACAAATCACTTTCCGCGCCATCGCCAAGTAAACACGATTCTTTCAAACTGCTGTCTTTTCGTCTTGCTGTATAATCTCTGTATTGTTTAAACGCAGTCTTGTAAATCATTTCAAAAGGTAAGCTAAATGCTCCATAGATTATAGAGCGGTTTAGGAACAATCAATTCTATCCGAACATCGCTACTCTGAAAGAATGCATTTATGGTCAGATTGTTAATCGAGATCAGGATGGTTTAAAAGGTGGTCTTCTGTTTCCATGCTAAGCTTATGAAAAAAAGTGTTTCATTTTTTTCCCCTTTTTTTTAATCACACTCCAGATTGCGTTCTTTGGTCGAGCTCTAATTACTATGCTGTGTCCTTCTGAGTGACTCAGGAAAAAAGGTCAGTAATTTTCAAGTTCGTCCTAATGATTTTAAATACTTTAATACTTCAAGAGCATTGAAACTAGCGCTGTGTGCTTGACTATACCGGTTCGCCAACGGCTATGATTAAAATTCAGGACAAATAAACAATATCCTAGGCCTGCAGGCTTTACAAAACAGCCGTAACGCCTGTTTGAATTGAACAAAAGTTTCAGGTTTACTATGATCAAAAATTCATGTCCTTTTTTCTTCAGATTCTCAGTGGCTTTGCTCAACACCTTAGTGGTTAGTGGGAAAATTTTGAGCTTGGATATTTATCCAAAGGCTGTTTACTTTGAGTGTAAATTTTGGATTTCACGGTCCACCAATACTCAAGATCAAAACTGACCGATGGGAGCTCACAGGGTTGTTAGTAATGGCGGACCATTAAATAGAAAAATTCTAGTTAAAATAAACAGGTGTCTTTTTGATATCAAGGCGTGGGTCACTTAGTGTTTAGTTAACATAGTTTTGAAATCCAAAGAAAAAGGAGAAGTAAATCGTTGATCGATATTAGCTTAAGTCCTGCTTCGTCGCAAACTTTAGTTTTTATAATTATGGCTTAGACGTAATTTACTTTTAAGATTTTCGTATCTGGCAATTTTGCCTCACCAGTCAAGCGTTATGACCCAAAGGCAGGAAGTTCCTAACTTGTCATCCTGTTTGATTCCAGAGTTTTTCCCGATTTTGTTTGGTCTTAGGGCGTCCAATAAGCCATCTTCTAATTGAGGTTTCGATAAAGAAACCCAATTTTTGCAGATCTATAAAAATGTTTATTCTCGTCACAACCGTTATTCTAGAGTTACATATTTAGTCTAACACGATAACACAATATACAAATGACTCAAAATGAAATTATCTCAGACTTTCTTGTTTTTTTAACTTATTCGAAAACTCCATCGGTACATGACTATTTTAACTGACAGTTCATTGTGTCGCCTTCTCGACACCACTCAAAATCTTTCTTTCCGCTCTCTTCAACTACCTTAAGTCTTCTGCTGCGGTGTATTGCCATCCACTTAGGGACGATTTTATTTGGGGGATGTGGATATCTTACATTTAAGCCGAAAAAACAAACTAGAGGATATGCGTTATTCACAACCAAGGCATCCACAAATACCTGATTATAACATGAATAGGTTTAGTCCATAACAAGCATGCGTCAACAATGTATTTGGAATGTTCAGTTATTCAGTTTGTAGAAGCGATTTTAGGTGATTTTTTTAGGGTAAGGGGCGTTTGCAGTCTCTAATAGACCTCAATGCTCCCGCCCCTTCCCTGACAAAAAGGCTTCGAACATAAAGTGTCATGTTCTTACCCAAACGCAATGCAATTCTTTTCTTCATGTGATGGACTTATGATGCTTCACAGTTTCAATAGCTAAGAAATAAATTCTCTAACTTGCTCAATGAACCACTGATCCTTGGCGTGCATTTATAAAATTATTTATTAAACACCCAGTCAACTATGATTAAATAAATGAATAGGACATTTTATGACAAGTCCTCTCCCCTAAGTTTTTTACTGGGTTGCCGTATGGCAGTCCCAGTCGGAAAATGGGTGAGATTTGTTTGTTTGCTTTTTTTGTTGTTTGTTAATTTTCCGTGTCGGGAAAAGTCTTTCCTATCACTCCCTTACTAAGTGTTGTGTTTGTCCGTAGAGTCTTCTGCGCGTATTTTGTTAGGATTTCAGGGGGTAGTAGAAAGGCGTAGGTTTCTCTGGTTTGACACAGTAGAATGTTAACTTGCAATGGCGTCGAAGATTGAAACCCAAATGGCGTTTTGGAGGATCTTTGAACAAAATGTACCCTTACGGAGCTAAAGAATGGAACGTAAATTTGATAAACAAGGCAGGTGGTGAAAACTAAATATCTGGAATCTTAAAAGCGACGAGTAATGGACTTTGACAACAATCTTTCACCCGTCGAGCCGTAATCAAAGTGAGCTGTAGTTCTAATATTGTACAACACTGAAATCAAATTGAAAATTCTCTGGTAACTAATGGGTTTAACAAAGACAGAGAAGGATTTGAACAACTTGGATCTGTGATCTCTGTTGTCTGGCTTATTGTACTCAATTCTGCACAGTCTTCCGGTAACAATTGGAAATTTAACTAATTCTTGTTAGTCAGAAATTATTTGAAAGAAAGCTTGTTGCCCAATTTTTGCTTGATAATTTAAGTAAAGGATTTTTCAGTAAAGGGTTTGATGCTGAACACTGGTGGGGAAATTTATTTAGTTGCATTTTTGACATGGAGTGTGTTGGCAGCTTGTTTATGGTAATTTGACACGATTGAGTTTCCTGTCTTCACGCTCGTAATGAAATAGGAAGAAGGGGTTTTTGTCTCTAATAGCAAACATGTTTTTTGTTTCAAAAAAATATTTCGCTGGAAAAGGTGGCCTTGATGAATTCATCATATTGTGTAATATGTGAGCTTAACTGGATAGTTTTTATGGCAATAGTAAAGCATTTTTGGGGCAAAATGAGGTTAGCGTCTTTTTTTTGTGTTTTAACCTAATTAAATATACCATGCCTCGTGAGGTTGTATTTCCCGTTTGCCGTAAACCTGATTTCCACTCTCAAAATTGCCTCCAGAACCTACTTTTTGCGTAGAATAAGCTTTTGGAATGATGGTTTTGTCTTCTGTGCTGATACTTGACGATTCGGGAACATTTTGTGAAAAAATATTTGTAACGGGTCACATGCGCAACTTCATCGCCCGATTTGCCCGATGATGCACAACACCCACTCGGCCTTTTGACATCCCATTGAAAAAAACTTGTAAAATATTCGCGGACCGGTCGATTTCTCTGAAATTTGAAAGGATGATTGCTAACGAATATAGAAAGATTTTCACAATAACTTAAAATCCCTGAGTCAAGCATGAGAGTTCGACGAAGAGGTAATTGCGACTAAATTTGTTGTGTGCGTTGCTATTTTTGTGATTTGATTGTTGTGAAAATTTTGACAGAGAATATTAAAGTATTAAGAAATATCCACGGATAGATCGTTAAAAAATCTTTACTTTTAGCGGTTATTTGAACGTAAAAGATGCAACGCTTGACGAGAAATAATATTTTTGTTAATATTTGAAAGAAGAAAAATTTCGCGGCAATCGGGATGCGGTGAAAATGAGTTAACAAATTTGCATACGTGCGTTGAAATGTGATACGCGAGGAGACAGGAATTTTATTTCGCTGACAAATGATTTTGTCATTGTAGTGTAAAATGAAGTTTATTTGGGAAGCCAACAACATTTCTTCAACTTCCTGGTTAATCCAGTTTATTGCTGCGACTTGCTAGTGCGAAGATTGTTTACATGAAAGTCACGCTCTTTGCGAATTTTGAGTGTCATGAAATTACATCATCTGCGTGACAATATATTTCCCTTCACTCTAACCCAAAAATATTCAGATAATAACAAACTTCATATTTATTAACCATTTCTTCTGCTTTTGTGCTTGTCAGCATTGAGATTTGCGATAATTCGCAAGTCTGTTTTTGTAACTCATAGATGTTCAGATTTTCAATTACATGGCCGCTCAACCTCGCGATTGTGTAAATAGTTCACCCTGAAGTCAAAATAGATACGTTCTCAGGAACCCAACAAAGAAGGCTTCCTGACCCGACAGATGAAATGTAAATATGTAGTTAAATATTACAACAAAATTAAAAAAACAAAGACGTTGTTTTACTCTGAAAACGACGAACGATTAACATTCTCTTCCGTAGTTTATTCAGTTGACACAAGGTGATCACGTGCACCTTTATGGTTGCCTACATGTGATCAATGTCTTCCTTTTGACAAAACATCATAAAAGTCAGAGACTGCAGAAATCTTCGTGTTTCTACGATCGACTGTCATTAATCTTTCGATGAGAATTCGATTTAGAGCTATATATAAAAACTATGTTATTTTTTCCGTGTCATGAAAAATCTTTCCTGACCCTCCCCTGCTAAGTAGTGTCTTTGTGTGTGGAGTCTTCTGCGCGTACTTTGTTAGGTGTGAGGGGGCTGGGGTAATGCGTAGATTTCTCTGGTAGACACAAGAGGACATTTAATTAACCTGCAATGGCGTCGAAAGTCATTGTAACGCGAATGGCGTTTTAGTGCATCTTTCAACAAAATATACCCTTAATGGAGCTCAAGAATGGAACGTAAAAAATAAAAACTATGTTACTGTTACTCTTTTTCTTCATCTCAGTCTTTTGCCTTGTCTTGTACTGTTAACTCCCGGCTTTTACGGTACTTTTTGGTGCAGACGTAAAGCCAAAAAATGTTTTGACCTGGCATCAGATTAGACCGAAAAGAAGAGGAATTATGAAGCGGAAACAACATCTTAGTGTGTGCAATATAAACGTTTGCT
>NC_090875.1:43236533-43249033 GCF_036669935.1 Montipora foliosa
CTATTCCCTTTTATTTTCACTAACCCTACAGGCATTAAGAATAAATAACCAGGGAGCCCCGCTCTTAGGCTTGGCTAACTCTATGTATTAAGTATAGACCTTATTCATAAATGGCGGTCACATTTATAATTCTTTTGTCCACGTGCAAATTAGCCTACCAAGCCTCATTTTAGAGCAAGAATTCTTTTCAATTCACTGTATGGTATCGAGGCTTGGTAGGCTAATTTGCACTTTGACAAAAGAATTATAAATTGACCGCCATTTATGAATAAGGTCTATGTACTGATGTAAAAAGTGTGAGACCCAGATGCCATCTCTTGGGGGATCACCACTTTGGGTTGCCGGGCTTTTCGCAGTCGACATACAAAAGTAAAAAAATTATGTAAAATAATAAGAGATTTTATGACCATTCGAAAACTCGATAATAGAATTTTGTTTACAGTTATGTGCTTAGTTACCTGGCCTTTAAATGAAAGTGAGGTTGGAGTTGACCTTGTCATGATACAGACCTCCATGCTTTTCTTATGTTAATGATGTTCTCTTACTAACAGTTTGGAATTTACATAAGAAAAGCAGTGAGGTTTCTATCAAAACAAGGTCAACTTTAGCCTCACTTTCATTGATAGGCCTGGTAACTATACTATGCACACACTTGCAATCTCGTACCCAGAGTCCTCGGGCTTTTTGGCCAGCGGGTGAGCGCCCGGAGAGACTCTGGGATAATCGACTCCATTTTCCCAGAAAACGTGGGTTCCGGTCTTATGACGTATGGTTGAGTTTAAACGGAAGCAGAAAAGAGAAAACCGTTAACAGTAGAAATGGCGGGTTGAAAGTGTTTGAGAAACAAGAATTTTAGCCTTACACACAAAGAAACTGGAGAAATGATCATTGGCTTGCTGTAAGAGCAAGTGAAAATGAAACCTCTGACGCTTTCGGTGAGTGTATTTTTGGTGTTTCAGCGTACATTCCACCGTACAGAATGCAATGAGAATACCATCGTGCAAGCAACACGATCGACAATTTTTTTTTGTGGAAACGACACAAATGTCCTCTTCTTCTACAATTTGATGTTTCCGTAATTCTGAATGGCTTCGACAAGACCTTATTCCACGGATTTCTCCTCAAAGAGACTGATGTAATGTTTTCCCACGGTACTTTTGCAACAGCAACAGTAATCACTTTTTAGCAGTTTTAGCAGCGTGGGAAAATTCCCGTGCGGTATATAACGTAATTCAAACCTCGTCGTTTTATTATTTTTGTGATTTATATATTTCTGAGGAAGAAAAAATCAATCAGCACTGAAACTTGTTTTAGATTTTGAATCTTCCTCCAAATTCTGGGGCTTCCGAATTACTTACCGACTTCCTGTTGGACTGCCATTGTTACGCAAGCGGCCAATCAAAAATATAGTTCAAATCGATTATCCCAGAGTCTCTCCGGGCGCTCACCCGCTGGCCAAAAAGCCCGAGGACTCTGGGTACGAGATTGACACACTTGTAAAATGGTCTATTCCGCCACTTATAATTTTAAAACAAACAGCTTTTGCTCCCCACTGAAAATTTGTATGGCTAAGGGCCAAAAGAAGTTTTCAGATTCAGCTTAAAACTTTTATGAGGAGAATAAGCGAGGATGAATTGGCAAGGATAAAAATTTACAAAGTTAAAAATCCCCATGGAAAGATTCTACAGTGGTTTGAAAACTTAAAAAACTAGGACTGAGTGGTAAAATACGTAATGAACAGCAATGGGCAATTTTCAGTACCGTCGATTTCACCGTTACGAGAGAATGACTTGGTAACACAGAATACTTGATATTCCCTTACCTTTTATTACTTTAAAAGCAGATTAAACATCAAGCGTCTTTACTTTTCTTTCCTTCCAGCTTCATCCTTGATTTGACATTGGATCATCTCATCGAAAAAGGTTGAATTGTCATTTAGTTGTTGAAAAATGGTAGATGGGAAGTTAGAGGCTGTAGAGCAGCGAATGCTAGAGCTTGCCATTGCAATAAGTACAGAAGACAGGCATCTTGAAGGAAGGGCTCATTTTCATCTCGGAGTTGCTTACTTCAACCTACCTGATTATCAACAGGCCATAAAAAAATATGCACAAGCATTACATATTTTCATACAAATAGGCTGCAGGGCTGAGGAGGGAGCAGTCTATGACAACCTGGGCTATGCCTATTTTAGTCTGGGTAATTTTAGACAAGCCATTCGGTACTACGAAAAATATCTAAATATTGCTGAAGAAGTAGGGGATAGGGCTAGGGAGGGATCAACCTATGGAAATCTGGGAAGTGCCTATCTTAGTCTAGGTAATTTTAAACAAGCCATTGAGTACTATAAAAAACATCTTAGTATTGCTAAAGAAGTAGGGGATAGGACTGGGGAGGGATCAGCCTATGGAAATCTGGGGAATGCCTACTGCAATCTTCGTAATTTTAAACAAGCCATTGAGTACCACGAAAAACAGCTTAGTATTTCTAAAGAAGTAGGGGATAGGGTTGGGGAGGGATCAACCTATGGAAATCTGGGAAATACCTATCATAGACTAGGTAATTTTAAAGAAGCCATTGAGTACTACAAAAAATATCTTAGTATTGCAAAAGAAGTGGGTAATATGGCTGGAGACGGATCAACCTATGAAAATCTGGGAAATGCCCATCTTAGTCTAGGTAATATTAAACAAGCCATTGAGTACTACGAAAAAGATCTTAGTATTGCAAAAGAAGTAGGTAATAGGGCTGAGGAGGGATCAGCCTATGGAAATTTGGGAAAAGCCTATTTTCGTCTAGGTGATATTAAACAAGCCATTAAGTACTACGAAAAAGATCTTAGTATTGAAAAAGAAGTAGGTAATAGGGCGGCAGAGGGATCAGCCTATGGAAATCTGGGAAATGCCTATCTTAGTCTAGGTAATTTTAAACAAGCCATTGAAAACTACGAAAAACATCTTAATATTGCTAAAGAAGTAGGGGATAGGGCTGGGGAGGGATCAACCTATAAAAATCTGGGAAGTGTCTATCTTAGTCTAGGTAATTTTAAACAAGCCGTTGAGTACTGTGAAAAACATCTTAGTATTGCAAAAGAAGTAGGGGATAAAGCTGGGGAGGGATCAACCTATGAAAATCTAGGAAATGCCTATCACAATCTAGGTAATTTTAAACAAGCCGTTGAGTACTACAAAAAACATCTTAGTATTGCAAAAGAAGTAGGTAATAGGGCTGGAGACGGATCAACCTATGGAAATCTGGGAAGTGCCTATCTTAGTCTAGGTAATTTTAAACAAGCCATTGAGTACTATAAAAAACATCTTAGTATTGCTAAAGAAGTAGGGGATAGGACTGGGGAGGGATCAGCCTATGGAAATCTGGGGAATGCCTACTGCAAGCTTGGTAATTTTAAACAAGCCATTGAGTACCACGAAAAACAGCTTAGTATTTCTAAAGAAGTAGGGGATAGGGTTGGGGAGGGATCAACCTATGGAAATCTGGGAAATACCTATCATAGCCTAGGTAATTTTAAAGAAGCCATTGAGTACTACAAAAAACATCTTAGTATTGCAAAAGAAGTGGGTAATATGGCTGGAGACGGATCAACCCATGGAAATCTAGGAAATGCCCATCTTAGTCTAGGTAATATTAAACAAGCCATTGAGTACTACGAAAAAGATCTTAGTATTGCAAAAGAAGTAGGTAATAGGGCTGGGGAGGGGTCAGCCTATGGAAATCTGGGAAATGCCTATGACAATCTAGGTAATTTTAAAGAAGCCATGGAGTACCACAAAAAACATCTTAGTATTGCTAAAGAAGTAGGGGATAGGGCTGGGGAGGGATTAGCCTATGGAAATCTGGGAAATACCTATTGCGATCTTGGTAATCTTAAACAAGCCATTGAGTACCACGAAAAACGTCTTTGTATTGCAAAAGAAGTAGGGGCTAGGGCTGGGGAGGGATCAGCCTATGGAAGTTTGGGAAACGCCTATTTTAATCTAGGTGATTTTAAACAAGCCATTGAGTACCACGAAAAACATCTTAGTATTGCAAAAAAAGTAGGTGATAGGTCTGGGGAGGGATTAGCCCATGGAAATCTGGGAAATGCCTATCTTCGTCTAGGTAATTTTAAACAAGCCATTAAGTACCACGAAAAACATCTTAGTATTACAAAAGAAGTAGGTGATAGGTCTGGGGAGGGATTAGCCCATGGAAATCTGGGAAATGCATATCTTAGTCTAGGTAATTTTAAACAAGCCATTGAGTACTACGAAAAAGATCTTAATATTGCTAAAGAAGTAGGGAATAAAGCTGGGAAGGCATCACCGTATGGAAATCTGGGAAATGCCTATCTTAGTGTAGGTAATTTTAAAAAAGCCATAGAGTACTACGAAAAACATCTCAGTATTGCAAAAAAAGTTGGTAAGAGGGTTGAGGAGGGATCAACCTATGGAAATCTGGGAAATGTCTATCGCAATCTAGGTAATTTTAAAAAAGCCATTGAGTACTACGAAAAACATCTTAGTATTGCTAAAGAAGCAGGGAATAGAACTGGCGAGGGATCAGCCTATGCCAATCTGGGAAATGCCTATTCCAATCTAGGTAATTTTAAACAAGCCATTGAGTACCATGAACACAGTCTTAGTATTTTCAAGGAAATTGGAGACTGTCTACGAGAGGGACATGCGTGGTATTCCCAAGGTCGTGATCATGAATTGTTGGGTTCCTTGAGTAAGTCACTCAATTGTTATCGTTTAAGTATAAAACATTTTGATGAAACAAGGCGTAGTCTGAAGTCAGAAGATGAATGGAAAATAAGTTTTCGTGATTCTTATCACATGTCATACACTGCTCTGTGGAGGACACTTTTGAAGAAAGGAGAGATTGAAGAAGCTTTGTATGCTGCTGAGAACGGTCGAGCACAGGCTTTGATAGATATTTTGAAAGATCAATACGGCATTGACTCTCGGTCATTTTCTGCACTTGCTCCGAATCAAACTCTTGCAGCTTCATTACCTTCACAAGCCGTTTTTGTGGCACTTGACAAGAACAAGATCACGTTTTGGGTGCTAAGAAAAGACAGCAAGATCAGCTTTCGGCAAAACGAAATCGCGAATGGAAGTGCTGATTTGTTGATGGAAACTATTTTGAGAGGGATCGGCGTAGGGGATGGTGTCAGATGCGAGAATCGTTCTTTGGATCCACTACGCAGTGACCTGTCTTGCAGCAAAAAACCTATCAGTGCGAAAACAGTTCTACCATCTTCATCCTCTATTACCTCTTTACAACCGTTGTATGATGTCTTGCTCGAGCCAGTTGCAGACTTGCTCCAAGGAAATGATTTAATCGTTGTTCCCGATGGACCATTTTGCTTGGCTCCATATTCTGCATTGAGCAAATCTATCAGTATCCGCACTGTTCCCTCGTTGACAGCTTTTAATGTGATCGTTGGTGCACCTGAAGACTTCCACAGTAAGACTGGAGCACTACTTGTAGGTGATCCGTGGTTGAAGGAAGTTACTAACGAGAAAGGGGAGCCCATTTTGGAACAGCTTCCGTGCGCAAAACAAGAGGTAGAGATGATTGGACAACTTCTTCAGACAACACCGCTGACTGGAAAAAGTGCCACGAAAGCTGAGGTGCTGAAAAGTATGAAATCAGTTGCCTTAGTTCACATTGCAGCACATGGATGCCAAAAAACGGGAGAAATTGCTTTAGCACCAAATACCGAACGGAAATCGCCAATCCCCAAAGAGGAAGACTTCATTTTGAAAATGTCGGATGTTCAGAGAATTTCTCTTCGAGCAAGACTAGTTGTGCTGAGCTGTTGTCACAGTGGCCGTGGAGAAGTGAAGTCTGAGGGAGTGGTGGGAATTGCAAGGGCTTTCCTGTGTGCTGGAGCTCGGTCTGTTTTGGTGTCACTCTGGGCAATTGATGACGAGGTAACGTTGCTGTTCATGAGGACCTTCTACCAGCACTTGGCAGATGGAAAACGCGCAAGTGCAGCTCTTCAACTAGCAATGAAATCTTTGCGAGAGTCAAAGCAGTATTGCGCTGTAAAGCACTGGGCGCCATTTGTGCTGGTTGGCGATGATGTCACGCTGGAATTTCCAAAAAAGAATGGTAAGTGAAGTTCGAGTTTAACTCAGAAAACAAGAATACTTTCAAATTGGAAAACTGACAATAGGAATGAAATAGGCCTAAGATGGCATGATAACGAGATGGAAGCTTCGTAGTGTAAACAATTCAAAGTTTCCTCTAACACGCTTTTGTCAAAAATGTAATTTCCGCATGCTTATCACGCATGCACAGTAGCATAAAGGATACATTTCACATTGGTGGACAAACTGTTTTCTTTCAGCCTTTTTGTTAAGTGGTGAAGATGGCTCGTTTTACCACCTTGTGATGTCTCTTTTGGTGTTTCCGTTCTCCCATAGATCTCTAAACGTCTTTTCTTGTAAGGAATTCGAAGACAGCATCATCGTGCACGTAGCTATTCTCATCGGCGCATTGTGTATGCTCGAAAGAACCAGCTATATTTAGAGCTGTTTTTCTTTTTTTTTTCTTTTTCCAGAATCGATGTCAAAGATGCTTGAAGACTACGTGGCAGAGCCTGACGCTGCAGTGATTTCCGAACTTGTAAAAAAAAAGTAGACCGGATTACCAATCATGGTTATGCCAGTAGAACAAGCTCCAAAAGTTTAGTAGAAGTTACTGCGTTAACTAAACCAATAGACTGAGATTATTGTAAGTGAAAAGGCAGTGTGCTCCAATGGCGATCAAAATCATAGTGCTTTAGTTGAGTTGCTACTAAAAATCATGTTTCATTTAGTTCTTTGTTTTTGAATTGAAAGAATGTGTATGAGCTTAAGCCAGTTTTGAAAGAAGAGAAAAAAAGGACACTTTTGCTGATGACCCTTAACATCAGGCTTTTACCGTGATAAGAAAAAGACACACATTTGCAATATTTAAAGATCACAAAATAGAAGGGAAACGACGGGTGAAATATTTTTCCTGTTCTTCTGGATAACAAATGAAGGAAATCATCAGCAATAGAGAAGGCGTTTTTCTTTTCTTAATCAATTGTCAAGTTCTTTATAGGGCTTACTCCCCTCGAGTTATCGGTGGTGTTTTTTAGCAAATTGAAAGAATGTGTTTGCATTCGAAAGTAGTTCAATTCCTGGAATAATGGTTGGGGAACTAACAAATCCGCTGCAAAGTTAGAAAAATTATCTGGAGCAGATGCATAGCAACCTTCACAACTGGGAAATTTTAAGGTGGCTGTGAATCCGCTAAAGAGAATTTTTTATACCTCTGCAGAGAGTTTTATCTTAGCCTGCTAACCTCTTTTAGCAATAAAAAACCGGGGTCGCCAAGTTCGTTTCTGAGATATAAGCTTTTGAAGACAAGATATAGGGCATCTTTTTGGAAGGCTTTTTCGTTGCTATGGTAAACCATTACGTCACATTAATGAGTGCATCTTGTTAAGAAATGATTGGTGTTTCATTTGGTACCATAACATTGGATGTTATGTGAAACAGTTGGGGTAGATTCAATCCCTCCAAAAAGTGCAGTTGGTTCAAAGTGTTGGTTTGAGCCTCAAGGGAACGAAAGGCTACAGGCAGCCTATACTATGGCCTTTAATTTAGAACATTTCCGTCGCAAGGGTCAAACTAATGGTGTTTGGATATCCGGGTCATGCAACGCAACCGAATGTTTAAGTTACGTTTAAAGCTGAAAACCCTAATTTAATATAAGGCTCTGCTGAATTTTGCAATTTTTCATGCAACTTCTCTTGAAATGCCATAGCAAGACAAGTTGCAAGTTGCACACTTTACAACTGCCAAAAACGAGGTGAGACAAATCGCAGAACCTTTCGCGGAAAGTAGAATCCCCTGCTACTTTGCGTATTGGTTTACGCAAGTTAGCAACGAAGGTTTCAAGCAATGCGTGCTGTGAAATCTGCCCTGCAACTTGTGTCGCAACGGTTTGCGTCATCAGCCAGTGAAATGTTCCGTTAACCTCATGAGATCATCGAAAGTGAGATAAATTGCAAGAAACGTTGCCCAGTGTAACAACCGTCAAACAAATAGTTTTGCAGTGTGAAAAAAAAACTCTTGTGGAAACACAATTGAGAGACAAGTTGCTCGAAAAATTGCCGAGTGTAACAGCACCCTTTATGGGTCAAGTAAGTAAGGAAACCGTCTAAAGTTGGATAGGACATTTGCTTATGATATATCATAAATATGCTCAGTTATAAAAATATGTCTTCCAAACGCACATACAAAATACGTTTGTGAAGGTACAGATCTGTAGATTATTTATTTTTTGAAAAATGTTACAAAAAAGGTTCGAAAACGAAAACACTCGGAAAAGCGATTTTAAAGCACAAGGCATTAAGCACCCTGGAAACGAAACACTGTTAAAGACGTAATAAGTGTGTATATCTAATGTTTGTAGGTATGGCCACCGATTTTAAAAGGGTTTCCTTTTCGATAGCTTCGGTGTCGATACTATCCAAAAAAGACGACATAGCTCTTGCTTCAAAAGGTTGCATGTGTTTCTCAATTGCTACGGCATCCATGAAAACAGTGATTCCTTTTCGTCCTGGTGTAAACATAAAAACAAAGTGTGTTTAGTTGAGCCACAAACGAAGTCTGGGAAAGTTAAGTAGTGAAATGAATTATGCTACAACAATTAAGGATTTGCTTGGGATGCCAATATGACCGTCACTTAACCTTTTGCTTTGCTTTTTTCTTGTTTGGGGGGGGGGGGGTTAGGGTTAGGGTTAGGGGGGGGGGAGGATAACTCCTTCAAAAGTACTTGTTGTAGATTGCAAGGGTAAGTTTGTTCTACAACTAAGCTGTTAAGTGGCCCCAGAAATTAGAGAATTTACAAACGACGTGTACCCCTACTTCACATTTCAAGCATTAATGTGCACATTAGCCTGACATAGAATTGACTAAATACTTTTTATGATTACAGGAAAATCCAAGAAAAAGGTCATTAATCTTTTACTTGTCATGCTTTAAGGAAAACGTATTTAATGTCGTGATAATTGCAAACCTCTGCCAAACGAGCTCTTTGCAATCGTACTTTTCGTTTGAAGCGCATTACACACATCACAGTGCCAAGAATAATAAACACAGGGATAAAAGCCATACCTATACGGATCAACTAAAAAAGTCGAAAGCCACCACTAAAATCACGAGCGATCGGAGTGGCTACCTGTGGCTCCAAAAGCCGTTCACTAAAGGAGCACGATAAGCCCTGTTTAATTCACCAAAACGTACCAACGCAAGTTTTATTGTCTTTTTGCAAGAAGAAGCCTTTTAAGCACAAACAGTTGTAACTTCCCTCGGTGTTGTTACAAAGTTGCAAACAGCCATGACGAGCATCTGTGCACTTGTCAATATCTGCGTCAAAAAAACCAATAATTAATTTAGTGGGTGAAAAAAGCCAGACAATCAGTCAGTCGGCGGTCAAGCCTGCCATCTAACCATACACTCATTTATCCAGTCACAGGAAATCAGCAAGTCAGTCAGCCATTAAGTCAATTAAACAAAAAAATACGCCCCCCCCCCCCCCCCTTAGTGTCAATCAGTCAGTCATTTAGCCAGTTAGGCTGTCAGCCAGCCATTCTGTTGATCAATCGAGTAACCTTCGATCCATGTATCTCACAAGATACCCATTTACTTGAGTGCTATTCTGATCAAAAACTCACTTCCTTTTTTTTCTGGTTTTGAAAGTGTGTTTGATTAACACCTGACTGGCAAAATTTTCAAGCTCAGTGAGCTTTGATTTTTATCCAAAGGCTGTTTTCTTTGAGTGTAAAATCTGGATTTCATGGTCCGCCGTTACTCACGTTCAAAACTGACCGATTCGACCGAAGAGAGTTGGATCTAGAGAATGAGACGTCATTTACTCACAAGCTTAAAATTTCATCGCGTAAATGCAGCTTATTATATATGCAAAACACTAGTTTAAAAGTCTAAAAGCCCGAAACTCCCGTGTTGCATGTTAAAAGCCCTTATTCACGATAGCCGCCATGTTGGTTTTCAAATTGTCATGCAAATAAGCCATGTGTTATGCTGGGGGGCAAACATTGGAATAAAGGCAAATTGCGGAAAATCGGATCGCCGAAATATTAAATTTATATTGCTAAAAGTACATTTTAAAATTTAGAGTTAAGTACCTTTTATAATAATTTTATATCTTTGATTGCCTCCGACATTGTAACTTTCTACTTTGTTATCTGCTCATTTTTGACAAAAAACACCGTAACACAACTAACTTGTGTAATCATTCTATTTTACTACTTAGGTGATAAACATACAATGAACGTGAAACAAATCATCTGTGTGGCTAAGATGTTCGTTATAACCTCTCGAACTTGTGTTGTTTGCCCCCTCAGAAGAATGTAGCTAATTTGCATGATAAAGGCAAATCCAACATGGCGGCTATCGTGAATAAGGTCTATTCAGGCCGCGTACACACGCTTTGCATTCATTGAGTCTTTGACGTCATTTCCTCCTTGATCCAGCTCTCTCAAGATTTTAGAGTTAGTAATTGCGGACACTAAATGATAAAATTCCATTTAAAATAAACAGTATCTTTTTGAAAACAAGGCTTAAAACTTGGGTCACTTAGTGTTTAGTTGACATAGTTTTGAAATCCAAGGAAAAAGAAAAATTGATTTGTTTTGGGCAGAGTAGCACTTTGAAAGTTCCAATTCACTACTTGCATAATCCCATAATACACCTCTATTACCCCCCCCACCCCAAAAAAACTTTTGCTTAATCATTGTTTGCAATTTCTCCTGGGACATGAAAATGTCCCAAGAGAAGTCGAAAACAGTGTTAGGGTTAGGGTTAGTGTTAGGAATGCCCCAGTGCTATGCCCACGCAGATTTTTGGGGGGTAAAAGAGGTGTATTATGGGAGTTGTGCAAGTAGCGGATTAAAATACCCGTGCAAGCTGTGAGATCCTCCATTAGCCTGCATCCCGATTGACAGCTGCATCTAAAACTGCCTGCAGTGTGGTGGCAAATGTGATCACACATGTGGTATCCCAAAATGCACTCATCGACATCTAAACGGAAAGAAAGAAGAAGAACAAAACTAAATAAAAATCGCATACGAATGTTATGTCATGGCATGATAAGAATTACAAACATTTAGCCAATTGCGAATCGCCAGACACGAGAATGATGCAAGATCGTTTTTTACCCATCTCCCCTCACGCATCGCGCTCGTTCATGCTCGTTTTTGGCGATTCGCGCTGTGTTAAAACACCTGTTTAAAATGGGATAGCACTTGTTTCTTTATCTCAAACTGACTATTCCTTTCACTTCAGCTTAAACGACGTATTTTAAGGAAGAACCGATACAACGTAAATTTTATTTTAGTGGTGTATTTCGGCTGGCCAAACCAGCCTTCTTCAGGTACAATGAGAGTTTACATTGGATTGCTTCTATGTACACATAAATAGTAAATGAATGTTGACGAAAAACTGGAAGAAATGTGATAAAATATGGTAGTTACAACAAATTTGAATTCAAATACTAGGAGCAACGGAAAAAAACGGAAGTGACTCTAAATGATAACCGACGAAGCATTCGCGTTAAGATTCGATTGGATTCTAGGCGGAAATCGAGCCTAGAGTCGCAGAATTTCGTCTTTCTAATTTCAGTCCACTAGGCTAACGGGATAAGATGGGATGAAGTGTATTTTTTGTAAGAATTGCCACTAACGAGATCGTCACAACAACTTAAAACTAACTGTTCAAATTATTCTGTGGGATGCCTGTGTAACAGGCAGCCAACGGGATAAAACCAGTCGCGTGTCTTTTTCTTCCTCGTAGTCAGATATGGCAATAGCGTTTTGCACCATTACTGAAAATAGACTTTGTCACATGAGCCCCCCGCGTGAGGGTGCGTTCCTTTGAGATGATCCCAAAAAGGATCACTGACTGAAATAAGGGTCCCTCACTGCTCCAAGATCGCTTGGATCACGGTGCATCAAAGGAACCGAAGATGCCTTTCACAGAGTGGATTTATTGGTTCCTTTGATGCACCGTGATCCAAGCGATCTTGGAGCAGTGAGGGACCCTTATTTCAGTCTGACGCTCTCCCAACTGAACTATCTCGGCAGGGTGATATGGAGCGGGAATGAGCGCCATCCTAATCTCACCGAGCTAAAAAAGACGGTTTCTGTCCGATCTATTGCAAGGGAAGAACCGATGTATACGGTCTTCGCAGACTATTTGCGCTTGGAACGATTTCCTTTGTTATGATTTTGGGGGAAACTGAAAAAAATGTGAACACGGAAGATGAGGAATGGGGAGAAATTGTTGCCGAGATCCGGGAAATTTTCAGAGCTCATTTAATCGCTCCATATTTGAACCAGGGACTTCAGAACTTAGGTCTGACTCTCTCCCAACTGAGCTATCTCGGTAAGATGACATAAAGCTTGAATGAGGGCCACCCTAATTGCATATAGCTAAAAA
>NC_090875.1:43254033-43261533 GCF_036669935.1 Montipora foliosa
AGTGGAATCATGCCTGCATTGTGATAACGCCCTGGCAATGAATAATATGCCTTCTAAAGCAATAGTTTACGGGACACACAAGTCCTCTGCCGGCAACGAAAGTGAAGCTTTGTTATAATGATTTTAATGATTAAATAGGCAGACTACATTACTTGCATTGTACCTGTGGCACTTGAGGGTCATTCAGATAATGTCCCAGAAAAGTTGACGATGCTTAATTTAAGTGAGACTAAGATGTTTATCAAGAGAAGGACAACCTGACCCCCGCCCCATCGCCAAGAGCGAGAGCAGGTATCATACTTGAAGCCATCCAGGGCGATCCCACAAACTGGGAATCTGATAATCTGACGGGAAATGCTGTAAAACGCACGCATATCCCTAATTACTAATTTAATACTCTAATCATGCAACTCTTCGGGAGTAACCTTACAATGAAATAATTCTTCCAAATTGATCGCCTACAGGTAAGAGCGCTTAGATTTTTTCATATATTCAATAGACTACAACGATTTAGCAGATTCTTCAGGAAAGGAATAAGAACTTATGGAATAGTATTGTGGGCATTCCTTCGCACCCTCTTCAAGATCTCTTTGCTCCTCGTAAGAATCGCGAGCTCTTCGAGGTGGGGCACACCCCTACCATATTCCACGTGTCAATTAAAAATGCTTAGTGTATTGATGCTACAATATTCAGTCTTTATTTGACAGTATATTTTACAGTTATTCATGTTCATATGGACAGGTTTTTTTTTTAATCAGGTCATTACTAGTTGAATTGCACGTTTGCTTAAATTCATTCAATAAAGACCCTTACACAAACGTAGGTGAGTTCAATCTGGCAAGATCATGAGCGAGACCATGTTTGATAACCAGTATGGAAAATAGTATGTTTTGGTCAGAATAGGTTCAGGATTTACAAATCCGGGCGGGAAACCTGTGCCAATATATCCGAGGAGTACCTGACGCGTACCAGAACGCAGAAAAGTCTGGAGGAAAATCGCCTCGGACCAGCCCGCTCTCTCATATAAGCACATCGAAAGTTTACAAAGGAGGAAGTGGCGAAAAAAGTGTTCTGCTCTTCCGCGGGTTTTGGTGTTCTCGTCTGGGAAAAGACATTTAAACGGGATTTACTTTTAACATTAAAAAATGAGGAGGGATCCGCTACTGATAACTGCGATGATCTCGAAACTTATTCTTGTCTCATTCCCGCAGTTCAAATGTATGTCATAAATACATCGTTACTTCATTACTATGATCTCGTAAAGGCACTGCTCGAGGTGAATCACTTTACCATGTTCAAACTTTCCGCAATTGATATACGGGAAATCGCCTTCTTCACCGGCGGAGGGAGACCAGAAATTTTTGTCGGCCCATTTCTCGCTCACAAGGCGCTCGGTTGGACTTTTCTGAAGTATCAACACTTTGAAGGTTTTTAACTACGTAGCAAACGTGCTCATTCCTTGATGACTTTTCAGAGGTAGTGACGACAAGAAGCTTCGAATTTTTTGCACACCGTTTACAATGATGGATGGGAATTATTATTTAGTTGTCCTCTATTTTTGGACGACCACTCCACAACACGGTAAGCAACTAGTTTGCTTTCTTTGTCTTTGATGACAATCTATGAACTTGTGGTATCATCGCTTATTTCCTCAACTTTCCTTGTAAGTCACTGCCTTCTTCAAGGTCTCTGATGACAACGACGGAAAGCCAAGGACCTACCTTTGTTTCTTGAGAGGCGCGCGACGGAACCGGGAACCCCACTAGGAAACACATTCCCCGCTTGTTTAATTCACGGGGAACGTTTCGATAACAGGTCTATAATCCAATAAACAATTTGGCTGGGTAACTCTAATTTACATGACTTTCCTAGTAATATACTGCGATCTATTAAATCCAAAACGACCCTGTGGCTGTGCCGCCCTTTCAACAAATCTCATATGCCCGATAACCGAAATGAACCCCACACTTAAGGACAGAAAGTGTCTAAATTCCCATTAAGTGACTGCACTTTCCCACGCGACTATCCGTTTATCGTTTTATATCGCAACAGTAACCTTATTAATACGGTCTAATTGCCGATGCTTCACTGTTACGAAATGGAGACAGAAAATGTAGTTCTGAAGTGTCCGTAAGATACAAACCTGCGAAGAAGGTAAAATCCTATTTTAGAAATAAAAAGACATCTAAACACCCGTGGGATACAGGAAAAGTTGTCTCACACCACATCTCTACAGTTGTCCCATAGGACAGTTGTTCCGCTTCGCCCCCCTTGTTTTGTCGTCCAATACTCTGATATCGCTGCAACGATCGTTCCCTTTCCTTTTAGACCCAAGCTAAGCTGTCGTATTATATGCACCACATCATTCAGATTCGTTTTTGTGATCTGGATTCTCAGTACGTGTGACTTGTTTCAAACAATGTCTGAAAAATCAAGCATGGAGAGCATTGAGCCTTTTTATGGGTACCTGCGGACGTCGATTTCTTCGCGGGTTTTCCATCAAATCGAAATTAAAATTGAAATCATGACTTGTATACGAGAATTGTTCAGCGTGGTATTGTCACGGCACAGCTTAAGCAACTGCGACGACGACCGTAGTGAGAAGGTAATAATAATAATAATAATAATAATAATAATAATAACAATAATAATAATAATAATAATAATAATAATAATAATAATGAGGAGGAGGAGGAGGAGGACTTTATTTAACGATGCAAACATATTTACTGATGGCAGAGTACATCTAGTTTGCTTTCAATCCGATTGAAGCAACTTTTGTCACTTTTCGTCGCTGTTTCGGTCATTTATTCTTTTATTTTCTGTTTTGGTCGCAAGCCAATCTCTTTCTTTGTTAGGGAGGCTCCATGAACCCACCTTGTGATCAAAGCAAGACAATTAAGCATCTCATGGATGCTGTCTCAGTTCATGATGGACCTTTGCTGTGCTAAAATAACTGCATAATATCTGGAATGTTACTGTTTGAAATGTTTCTACAGATGCAATGAAGGAGAAGGCAACAAATTGAGAGACAGTTCTTTGTCAAAGAAGCATGGCTTCCTCAACGGGACAAGCTGGCTTTCATCATCTTTGGATCTCACTGAGCTTAACTGAAGGGGATATACTCCACACTGATGAATACCAAGAAGATAACTAACTCACTGCATGTCCAAAAAGAAAAAAAAAATTAATTGGCAAAACAATATCTCTGTAGGTTTATCACACTTTCTGGTAAGCGTTTGTGCCGCCATCGCAAAATTACGACGTGAAATCGTTTTATCGAGGAAGTAAACACGAAACGATGATTTCTGTTTTCTTTCTCTAAACTGATATGTGGTCCTAAGAGGTCATCATGATCGATTGTTAATTTCCGCTTTAATATCTATGATCGCTGTTTCTTCAAAAGCGGTCCTCCCAACTTCCGTTTAATCAAGAATACTCCATACAGAGTCCTAACAGTGTTGCCACCCTTTTTTAAGACTTCAGACGCTTGTTAGGGCAGATCGAAAACAAGGGAGCAAATTCTTCGCTAAATTAATGCGATACCGTATGATTTTGAGGAGCAGGACTCGATAAGTACTAAATAATAAGGAACTCCCTTACCTAACCATTGTTTCTCGAAAGCACTTCGATACGGACCACGCCCTTTTGTGAAATACCGGGGGTTTTGTGGCGTAAAAACAGGACGGTATTCGTGATTTGTTAACCTCGAGATTAACTAAGGTCGTGTTCTGTTGGGATCAACCGTTTCAACCGCAACCGATTTCGGTTGAAGCGATTGAAGTACTTTTCCAACCGTTTTCGGTTAAAACGCGGTTACTCCTGGGAATAGTTATTACCAGACTAATCAGCGTTGACAAGTTGAGGCCCGAAACCAACATGGCAAGAGCCCGCGGGCGACTTTAAATGGCCGGCGTAAACGACAGCGGTTGCTGCCAAAGCTTTTTCAACCGTTTCAACCGACTGTCGTTTCAACCTAGTTTGATTGACTATGACGCCGGTTGAAAAAGGTGATCAACCAAACCAACCGAAAACGGGCTTTTTTCCCAATAGAAGCAACCCTAACCCTTAACATCAAAGCTTCATGAATATAATTTTTCTTCCTCTGAGAGTGTATAAAACTCCTTGAGAAAGGAATTGAGAACTAAACGAGAAGTTGGTACATTTTTGGTTTCCTCCGCAGTCACAATGGACTGAACTGTGATCTTTCTCGCCCTGATAATGGTGCCAAGGAGGGAACAACTCTTCTGGATTTGATGAATGCCTACATTGTATGGTTTTACCAACTTGATTAAAGTGCCAACTAGAGTTGTGGGTAACTCTAGCTCACTCATTGATGTAATTCTTACAAACAAACAAACCACCTTCTGCTGTTACTTCAGAGGTGTTTGACCTTGGCCTCAGCGATCACAACCTTAGTTATTTTTACTGTAACCCTAAATCACGCCCTAAAACTATGGTAAAATGTCACTTTAAGCATGATGATCCAGATATGCACAGAAGACTCTATGCACAAAGACACCACTTAGCAGGGGAACGACAGGCAAGACTTTTCCCGACACGGAAAAAAATAAAAATAACACAAAAACCCACAAAATTAAACACAGATTCCGACTGGGTTTGCCATACTGGCAACCCAGTAATGAGGTTAGCGTCTTGATAAGTTAATTAAATCGTGTATTTGCCGTCTGCCGCGTAACCTTGATTTCCACTCTCAAAATTACCTCCAGAACCTACTTTTTGCGTAGAATAAGCTTTTAGAATGATGTTCTTGTTTTGCATAAAGCAAGCTAACAAAATCTGTACCTTGCCGAGTTTGCATTTGTTAGCCTTAATAGTATTTTCGGTCCGATGCTTCTGTTTTGTGAGTGGTAAATTGTTTTGGTCTCCCATCCAAATACTAACCCCGCCGAAGAGGGTTAGCTTCAGTGAACTTTGGTATTACAAAGCTGTCAGATGTTCAGAGGGCACGCTTAAACTTGTGGTGAAAAGAAGTTGTGAGGGAACTTGAAAATTATCAAAATGTCAGCCCAGAAGCCAATGTTTCTCGCTTCTCTTTTATTTGTTATTCTTCAGAGACTGGAATGCTGTAGTTCAATACCACACAATTCAGTGCCTTCTGATTTTCTGTAACACGTACCACAGGCAACCCAGTGTATGCTTCACGGAAGCATCTCGTTATAATTTTTCTTCCTCTGAGAGTGTATAAAACTCCTTGAGAAAGGAATTGAGAACTAAACGAGAAGTTGGTACATTTTTGGTTTCCTCCGCAGTCACAATGGACTGAACTGTGATCTTTCTCGACCTGATACTGGTGCCAAGGGGGGAACAACTCTTCTGGATTTGATGAATGCCTACATTGTATGGTTTTACCAACTTGATTAAAGTGCCAACTAGAGTTGTGGGTAACTCTAGCTCACTCATTGATGTAATTCTTAGAAACAAACCACCTTCTGCTAATACTTCAGAGGTGTTTGACCTTGGCCTCAGCGATCACAACCTTATTTTTACTGTAACCCTAAATCACGCCCTAAAACTATGGTAAAATGTCACTTTAAGCATTATGATCCAGAATGCTTTCTCGCTTTCTTTTTTTTTTGGTTGTTCCTTTTCATGTTGGACACATTTTGGAGGATCTGATGCTGTACCAAGACTCTTACTCCCGTCAATAGAAGCAAATCTAAGTGCAAAAACGTTCCTTTTGTGACTACAGTACTTCTTAACACCATTCGTCACAACAAGAAATTAAGGCAACAGTACCCACAGTGCAAGGATCCTGCAGGTTCGGAAAAATACAGATCACAGGGTATTGTCATATCATTGTCCAGACACAAGGCAATATCTCAGGTTTGGTGCTGATGGAGCTAAAGGTGATCCAGCACAATTTTGACATCAAGTCCTTTATGCATTGTAAACAGAGTATCAATGAATGTACTAATCAACTTAAGAGAATGGCGCACTTGTCACTTGAAGAAGACATTACTGATCACCCAAGCATTGTCACCATCATGGGGGACAAATATCCAGTATCTGCCCAATTTGACTTTATTCATGTCTTAGAGGTTTAAACTGAGCTGATACTAAAGTCGTTGGATCCAAATAAAGCGACAGGTCATGATCAGATTCCTGCTTGTGTCTTACAAGATAGTACCTCAATTTTGGCAGTTCCCTCGGCTAGACTGATGAACATTGTCATTGACAATGCTTGTGTCCCACAGACTGGAAATTGGCGGAAATCTGTTCCATCTTCAAGACATATGACTAAATTGACAAATCTAAATACAGGCCTGTATCCATTCTTGTTTTGCTCTACAAGGGTTTTGAGAGGTGTCTCAAAACCAGCTGGTTCGTTACTTTGCCCCACATCTGTCAAAGTTCTTGTCAGCATACAGGAGGGGATAAGGCTGGGAGTCAGTGTTGTTGCATCTCCTAGAGGATTGGAAAGGAGCACTCAACAACAATTCTGTTGTCAGAACTGACATAATGGACTTAACTCTTTTACCTAGATGAAAATCAACAGAAAACCGAGCATCGCAAAAGGGGGGAAAGCAATACACCATTTTAAAGCTAAGAAAATACGCTTTCCAAAAACATATAACATTATATGGAGAACCAAAACATTAAAGAAAGTATAAAGAAAAAACAGTTTAAAAATAACACAAAAATCAGTTTTCAACACAAATTGGGTGATTTTAACGTTGATTACGAATTTTTGGATGGTAAATAAAAATCGACATAATGATATTAGCTTTCTTGGACCAAAATTTGACAGAAAACTGATCAGGCACGAATATTTCCGGATTTTTTTAATGTAATTAGATCAGCGATCAATGTGTAATATGATAATTGGAGATAGGTGTCAAATTTGCGACCCGTTGCTATTGCAACAAGACAGATCATTTTACAAATAATTAAGGGTGACCTCATTTGGAGGAATGGCGGAATTGCGGAATACGCAGAATATTCTAAATACGGAATGCATGGAATATTCTAAAACACGGTAAATATTGAATATTTTGAAACACAGAATATTCTAAAACGGGGGATGAGAGGAAAGTCTCTTAAGAAAGGATATAAATAATACATTTTTTGCCCGTAAGTAGTCTCAGGGTAGGATAATATAACTACAGATGATAACTTTACATTTTCTCGTCACATGTCCTTGCGGGATGTCTTCATACCTTCGCTGAATTTGAGCGTCATTTTTCGAAAATTCATTGAGAAAGGCGATCCAGAAATCCATAATAAAGCTTTCTCAACATGAATGGTGCAAGAAACCAGATCAAAGGAATTTGAAGCATATGAGTCTATTTGAATCAGTACAACACGACCGTTGGGTTGCCAATGCTTTGCAACGGTTGCGTTGCACTAAAGCTCAAAACAAAGCTCAGAGAAGGTTTGAAGACATCCCTAATTGATCGGATGCTGGAGTGTTTTTAAGATTAGAATTTCACTGGTTTGGTGTCAGTTCCCGCTTGAACAAGACGAGGTCACTGGCCA
>NC_090875.1:43276533-43286533 GCF_036669935.1 Montipora foliosa
CAAATGTATGATAATTACATGTAATTTAGTACTATAATTTACAAAAGCACATAAAATGAACTGAACTGAATTGAAGCGCTCGTTTCAGTGATTAGGTCTAAGCATTCTCGTAAAATTTAGCTTTCATTTTGCGGTTCGGTTAACTACACTTTACACGAGATCGTGCGAAAAAGAAAGCACTCGTTTACTGATTAAGCCTAAGCGCTCGCTTCAGTGATTAGGCCTAAGCATTCTCGTAAAATTTAGCTTTCATTTTGCGGTGCGGTTAACTACACTTTTCATGAGATCGTGTGAAGAAGAAAGCACTCGTTTACTGATTAAGCCTAAGCGCTCGCTGCTTCAATGATTACGCCTAAGCATTCTCGTAAAATTTAGCTTTCATTTTGCGGTTCGGTTAACTACACTTTTCATGAGATCGTATGAAGAAGAAAGCACTCGTTTACTGATTAAGCCTAAGCGCTCGCTGCTTCAGTGATTAGGCCTAAGCATTCTCGTAAAATTTAGCTTTCATTTTGCGGTTCGGTTAACTACACTTTTCATGAGATCGTGTGAAGAAGAAAGCACTCGTTTACTGATTAAGCCTAAGCGTTCGCTTCAGTGATTAGGCCTAAGCATTCTCGTAAAATGTTAGCTTTCATTTTTCGGTTCGGTTAACTACACTTTTCCCGAGATCGTGTGAAGAAGAAAGCTTTTGTTTACTGATTAAGCCTAAGCGCCCGTTTCAGTGATTAGGCCTAAACATGCTCGTAAAATTTAGCTTTCATTTTGCGGTTCGGTTAACTACACTTTTCATGAGATCGTGTGAAGAAGAAAGCACTCGTTTACTGATTAAGCTTAAATGCTCGCTTCAGTGATTAGGCCTAAGCATTCTCGTAAAATGTTAGCTTTCATTTTGCGGTGACAGTGCGTATTACTGGTTGCCCTTTAACAGTTTTGATTCATGATTTAACCTCGTCCCCAGGGTCTCTCTTCTTCCCTTCCAAGGAAGGAAAGAAGAGAGGTTGTCATCGACTACGGGACTGCGGACCGCGGTGGCAGTTCATTTTAGTGCTTGTCCTTTAACACTTTTCATTCAGCGACTACGGGACTGCGGACCGCGGTGGCAGTTCACTTTAACATTTTGCATTCAATGACTACGGGACTGCGGACCGCGGTGGCAGTTCACTTTAACATTTTGCATTCAACGACTACGGGACTGCGGACCGCGGTGGCAGTTCATTTTAGTGCTTTCCCTTTAACATGGTTCATTTATTTATTTCACACTATTTACATAAAATCAACATAGACAAAAAAATATAGTCACAACACATGTTTACAAGATAAAATAATTACAGTACAGGTTATAAAATGTGTATGGTGGTAAAAGTAGCGAAGGCTTTTTAGTTGACCACCAGTTTTGATTCAACGACTGCGGACCGCGGTGGCAGTTCATTTCACTGATTACCCTTTAACACTTTTCTTTTCATTCATCGACTTCGGGACTGCGGACCGCGTTGGCAGCGTTTTTAAGTAGGCCATTTGGTGGGCCGGGTATTCTGCAATTGCTCCTATTCCGTATATTCCGCGTTTCAAAATATTCAATATTTTCCGTGTTTTAGAACATTCCATGTATTCCGCAATTCCGCCATTCCGTACCGTCATTCCATCGAATAGGGTCACCCATACTTAACATCTGTTGACCAAAAACCACCCAAATTACCACTTTTCCAACGTAACATTCATCCCAGAGGATTGAATAATACGCTAGAAATGTAATTAAGGTAAATATATTAGATTTGGATCAAAAACAAGCTATTATTTTGACGGGAGCAAAATTATGTGCGATAACAACGCCACGAGGCGAGAGCTGACTCGAAGGACACTAAGAAAATATTCTTACCTTTTCATGGCTTGAAATTGCATTCAATGAACCAAAATCTTTTTCTTAATCCTTTCCGATGTCTCAAGTGTTATTTTTGGCTGAAAAACTTAAGTAAAGCCGCTCCGTGACCGAACCTTCCAACGGCTTGAAATTGCCTGAAGTAGAATGCCACTCATGTAGGCGTAATGAAAGCTACAAAGACGACATGTCCAGGGACACTAGGGCCATTTCTCCCCGGTAAACACGCGAAATTTCACAGCTATCGACGGAATGGCAGCGTTGTGGTGTTGAACGAATCCTTCAAGAATGAATCGATGAATCAAGAGTGCTTCAAATATAGAGCGAGGTAGGGAAAAGAGTACCGCTTTTGATACCTCACAACTTACCACTTCGACCCTTCGGTCAACTCGCCTAAGTGCAAACTCGCCTACGCCAACTCACCTACGCCTACTGGTAACTCGCCTACGTAGGCGAATTTGATCACCGTCATAGGCGAGTTCGTTGTTCCTCATAGTTGTGTAAAATGTGTTTGTTCTGCTCCCGATAGCAGAATGATTGCGATAGCGGACACGAATAAACGAATTTATGAGCAGTCACTTCACAAAAGTTCTGTGTCTTGTGTATTAACAGGATCATTCACTGGTCTTAAATGGTGAACTGGATGAGTTGATAAAAAGAAGTTGTGGTGTTGTTTCGGTGGTTGTCGCAATAATAATCAGACCTAATAATGGTAAAGTGTTATTCAGGAGAAATGGAGTTCGTGACGTCTATTTAGCACCGGGCTGTCACGCGGGAGGTCGTGAGTTCAACTCCGGCCGGACCAACACTCTGGGTCTTTAAATAACTGAGGAGAAAGTGCTACTTTTGTAATTACATCTGCAAATGGTTAGACTCTCTAGTCTTCTCGGATAAGGACGATAAGCCGGAGGTCCCGTCTCACAACCCTTGTTCATTCACTCTGTGGGACGTTAAAGATCCCACACACTATTTTTATTTTTATTTATTTTTTATTTATTTCCACTTGACAAACATAAGATACAATATATTTAACAAAATAAGTACAGTGAAAGATGAAGTGGAAAGGGCAAAGATATAGTAAACTAATTATATGCCCTTTAATTACGTACATTTATTTTAGGATAAAAAGTAAACTAGAGAGGAAAGAGTAAACACATAGTAAATAAATATATAATGTTAGAATTATCAATACTGAGCAAAATAAAACTGGTAAAGTGCTTTTTTAAACAGTTTTCTAGTTGGCTTGTTGCGTATAGATAAAGGAATATCATTCCAATAATAGCACCCTAAGATAGTTGGACAAAATTTTCTTATGTTTATTCTGAAAGATTCTGGATTTAGGTGTTGTAAGAATACACTTCGAGTAGCGTAATTATGTTTCTCAGATACTAGAGACAAGTTAAGATTCGACGAGTTCTTATTAATTAGGTGATCATAAAATAGTTGACACGTGTATAATTTAACAATGTCGGGAAGCTTAAGGAAACCAAGGTTTACATAATGGAGAGTAATATGATCAAAAAGTGGCACATTGTTGATAATTCTAACAACTTTGTTTTGTAGTCTCACCAATTGTGACAATGGCGCCTCGTAATTATTGCCCCATAGTACGCAACCATTGGTTAGATAGGGGTATACAAGTGCATAATTATAATAGATGCTTATCAGAGATTGGGATGTCACATGTGGTTTTAGTTTAGCGATAATATTGACACTTTTAGTAATTTTACTACTAATATTATAAATATGCTCATGCCATGACAGGAAACAATCAATAATGAGCCCTAAATATTTCACACTATATGACTGTTCTAGGTACTGATCTGCTAATTTTAGAGGAGGATATAGATTAAAACTAATTTTTTTGTTGTGGTTGAAAAACCAAGTATTTTGTCTTACTTAAATTCAGGGTTAATCTGTTTAAGCATAACCATTCATAAATAGCGGGCAATTCAGAGTTTATCCTCTGAAGCAATACATCTAGGTCTTTCCCAGTTGCAGTTAAGGAAGTATCATCCGCAAATAGTCTTAAGGAAAAATAGTTGGTTGCTTTTTCAAAATCATTTATATAAATTAAAACTGAAAAGAAAATGGCCTAAGATCGATCCTTGAGGTACTCCAGAGTTCACTATTCGAAAAGAGTAGGGGACAGTGTTCCCGGTGTTGTGGTCTGACCTTTCCAGCATGTGGTCGGCTTGGCAGGATTAGCTTGAAGGGCTTCTGTGTGAATGAGACCACAATTGTGTATAACAGCCAGAAGTCAGGCTACTTAGCCAAGTGCTGGAGCCTCACTCAACAGTCAAGAGTCAAGAATTATGTTCGGTGCATTTCGATCCTCCTTGAGAATTTTGAATTTTTCAATAGAAGAAAGCAAAGAAAATGATTTAATTAATTAAGCAGCAACCGGAAACATCAAAACGCGGACAATTCAAAACCTTTTATTTTCACTAACCCTACAGGAAGTATTAAAAAAAGAATAAATAACCAGGGAGCTCCGCTTTTAGGCTTGGCAAAATCTATATATTATTTAACATCTTTATGAATGACTTGTCTCATTTATCAAAGAGACCAACCTGCCGGATTAGCATTTATGCGCTAGTGGCAATTATTTTGATTAAAGATAAAGATAAAGAATTACGCCGACGATAATCAGCTGTATTTTTTGCTGACACTGATCCAGCCGTTGTTGAACTCGTTCTTAATAGAGTACTTCAGGTAATGAGCGAATAGTTTTGAACTAATAAGATGATTCTAAACCCTGATAACTGAAAGGTATTGGCTCTGTTGCGACAACCCAATATCAAGCTTTCAATGTTGTTGATAGGGTTGCTATCCAAATTGATCTCGTTGAGCTATTTGGGATAGTTTTGGATGACGCTCTTAATTTTGGCAAACATATTTCGAAAATCAATAAGAAAGTAGCGAAGCAACTAGATGTACCGGTACTTTGTAGGCTGAAGAACATATTATCGTTTCGAACTGAACTTTGCCTTTACGATTCGTTTATAATGAATCATTTCAATTACCATTCTTCCGTATGAAAGCACTATATCAAGAAGTTGGATTGATTGGCTGCATGAACGAGCACTTTGTTTTCTCTACAGTGACTGGTCCTCTGATGTCAGCACCTTGCTAATTAGTCTAGAAGATAGATGTATCCAGAACCTTCTAATTTTTGTGTTCAAAGCGGTCAACAATTTTCCGCCAGTGTATTTGAGAGATTGATTCAAGTTAAGGGAAAACAGTAAGAACTTGAGAGGGCTTAACAAGTTACAGGTACCCAGACCGAATACTTCTCTCTTTGGTATGAAATCTGTAAGATACTTAGCCCCTGTGACTTGGAATAATATCCCTGACAGCTTGCCATCCCTAACAGCAATGTCTTCTTTTTATAACTGAAGCTGCACGTTATATTAGCTTCCAGTTAGTTAGTCATATCTTGTAATAAGTTCTTCATTTCGTAAATAGCCCTTACGATTCATCCGTTTTTCTTTGTTTCTATTTATTTCTCGACAAATCAGAATATCTAATTGCCAGAGGTCTAATCAACCTCAGTCAACCGGAGGGTAAATCAAGTATGTATGTATTGATTCCGGTTACAAACAAAATACAGAGTGTGTCTTCAGTGCTAAGTATAACTTTAACAGAAACAAGAACAAAAAAGTTGCACACGGAGCGATCGGTAGGACTATGGGGAATAAGGAAGGAACCCACACTGTTGCTTTTGACGATTCTTTTTTAATTTCTCCGATCGCGTTTACCACAAGACAGACAGAAACTAGAAATTTTTTGTCGTAAAAAAGGTTGCTGTTATTCATCGTGGTGAAGTACAATAATAATAATAAAGTATTCTCGTTTGTCTCACGATGTGGTCATTTGTGATGTAGATCGCGACGTTTCGACTGCGTACTGCTAGTCTTCATCAGTCACAGCTGCTGAAAACTAACCACAGCGGAGCGTCCTGCTCAAAAGGTGACGCGTAACAATATTTTCTGCCACTTCTAGCTTGCCTTTCTTAATGTCCAATGGTTTTTGCCTGTGGTCAAAGCGATCTTCTACTGGCAAATTGGGTGCTTCGTTTACGAGTTTTGAGTGCTTTGTTTTCAAGTTGGGGTTCCGCTTTGTTTTTCGACTTAGGGTGCTTAGTTTGATGTCGACCTTTTGGGTGCTTCGTGCTATGTTCTTCGTTTTCGTGTGCTTGGTTTTCGATACCTCCCCTGCCGTAAAGCTCAGAGAGCAGAATAAATAAGTGTGCTGGTTTAGTTAGATGTGCATGTTTACTGGCAGTAAGGCTCTCATCTAAATCGTTGGGTGTTCTTAAAGTCGGAGACTTTTTTTCTTTTTCCTTTACCGGGCGTAATTTCATTTTCCCTTTATTTGCGATAAAGCAGGAGTCAAATCAACGTGATATCACAGAGCTGATAAAGAGAACGATTTCGGTTATATATTGAAAAAACTGCAACTTGACAAATCACTTTCCGCGCCATCGCCAAGTAAACACGATTCTTTCAAACTGCTGTCTTTTCGTCTTGCTGTATAATCTCTGTATTGTTTAAACGCAGTCTTGTAAATCATTTCGAAAGGTAAGCTAAATGCTCTATAGATTATAGAGCGGTTTAGGAGCAATCAATTCTATCCGAACATCGCTACTTTGAAAGAATGCATTTATGGTCAGATTGTTAATCGAGATCAGGATGGTTTAAAAGGTGGTCTTCTGTTTCCATGCTAAGCTTATGAAAAAAAGTGTTTCATTTCTTTCCCCTTTTTTTTTAAATCACACTGCAGATTGCGTTCTTTGGTCGAGCTCTAATTACTATGCTGTGTCCTTCTGAGTGACTCAGGAAAAAAGGTCAGTAATTTTCAAGTTCGTCCTAATGATTTTAAATACTTTAATCAGTACTTCAAGAGCATTGAAACTAGCGCTGTGTGCTTGACTATACCGGTTCGCCAACGGCTGTGATTAAAATTCAGGACAAATAAACAATATCCTAGGCCTGCAGGCTTTACAAAACAGCCGTAACGCCTGTTTGAATTGAACAAAAGTTTCAGGTTTACTATGATCAAAAATTCATGTCCTTTTTTCTTCAGATTTTCAGTGGGTTTGCTCAACACCTTAGTGGTTAGTGGGAAAATTTTGAGCTTGGATATTTATCCAAAGGCTGTTTACTTTGAGTGTAAATTTTGGATTTCACGGTCCACCAATACTCACGATCAAAACTGACCGATAGGACCTCAGAGGGTTGGATCTAGGGAAAGTGACGTCATTTACTCACCAGCTTAAAATGCAGTTCATTTTATATGCAAAACAGTAGTTTAAAAGTCTGAAAGCCCGAAAGTCCCGTGCTGCATATTAATTAATCCTGGTACATACGAATTGCATTCTTAAACTCATGAGTCTTTGATGTTATTTTCTCCTCGAGCCAGCTCTCTGAACTATTTCAAAGTTAGTAATGGCGGACCATTAAATAGAAAAATTCTAGTTAAAATAAACAGGTGTCTTTTTGAAATCAAGGCGTGGGTCACTTAGTGTTTAGTTAACATAGTTTTGAAATCCAAAGAAAAAGGAGAAGTAAATCGTTGATCGATATTAGCTTAAGTCCTGCTTCGTCGCAAACTTTAGTTTTTATAATTATGGCTTAGACGTAATTTACTTTTAAGATTTTCGTATCTGGCAATTTTGCCTCACCAGTCAAGCGTTATGACCCAAAGGCAGGAAGTTCCTAACTTGTCATCCTGTTTGATTCCAGAGTTTTTCCCGATTTTGTTAGGTCTTAGGGCGTCCAATAAGCCATCTTCTAATTGAGGTTTAGATAAAGAAACCCGATATTTGCAGATCTATAAAAATGTTTATTCTCGTCACAACCGTTATTCTAGAGTTACATATTTAGTCTAACACGATAACACAATATACAAATGACTCAAAATGAAATTATCTCAGACTTTCTTGTTTTTTTAACTTATTCGAAAACTCCATCGGTACATGACTATTTAATTGACAGTTCACTGTGCCGCCTTCTCGACACCACTCAAAATCTTTCTTTCCGCTCTCTTCAACTACCTTAAGTCTTCTGTTGCGGTGTATTGCCATCCACTTAGGGACGATTTTATTTGGGGGATGTGGATATCTTACATTTAAGCCGAAAAAACAAACTAGAGGATATGCGTTATTCACAACCAAGGCATCCACAAATACCTGATTATAACATGAATAGGTTTAGTCCATAACATGCGTCAACAATGTATTTGGAATGTTCAGGTATTAAGTTTGTAGAAGCGATTTTAGGTGATTTTTTTAGGGGAAGGGGAGTTTGCAGTCTCTAATAGACCTCAATGCCCCCGCCCCTTCCCTGACAAAAAGGCTTCGAACATAAAGTGTCATGTTCTTACGCAAACGCAATGCATTTTCTTTTCTTCATGTGATGGACTTATGATGTTTCACAGTTTCTAATTTTAAAGCTTCAATAGCTGAGAAATAAATTCTCTAACTTGCTCAATGAACCACTGATCCTTGGTGTGCATTTATAAATTATTGTGAACACCCAGTCAACTATGATTAAATAAATGAATAGGACACTTTATGACAAGTCCTCTCCCGTAAGTTTTTTACTGGGTTGCCGTATGGCAATCCCAGTCGGAAAATGGGTGAGATTTGTTTGTTTGCTTTTTTTTTGTTTGTTTTTTTTTCCGTGTCGGGAAAAGTCTTTCCTATCACTCCCTTGCTAAGTGGTGTGTTTGTCCGTAGAGTCTTCTGCGCGTATTTTGCTAGGATTTCAGGGGGTAGTAGAAAGGCGTACGTTTCTCTGGTGCCCTTATGGAGCTAAAGAATGGAACGTAAATTTGATAAACAAGGCAGGTGGTGAAAAACAAATATCTGGAATCTTAAAAGCGACGAGTAATGGACTTTGACAACAATCTTTCGCCCGTCGAGCCGTAATCAAAGTGAGCTGTAGTTCTAATATTGTACAAGTGTGGTATTTTGTACAACACTGAAATCGAATTGAAAATTCTCTGGTAACTAATGGGTTTAACAAAGACAGAGAAGGATTTGAACAACTTGGATCTGTGATCACTGCTGTCTGGCTTATTGTACTCAATTCTGCACAGTCTTCCGGTAACAACTGGAAATTTAACTAATTCTTGTTAGTCAGAAATTATTTGAAAGAAAGCTTATTGCCCATTGTTTGCTTGATAATTTAAGTAAAGGATTTTTCAGTAAATGGTTTGATGCTGAACACTGGTGGGGAAATTTATTTAGTTGCGTTTTTGACATGGAGTGTGTTGGCAGCTTGTTTATGGTAATTCGACACGATTGAGTTTGTTGTCTTCACGCTCGTAATGAAATAGGAAGAAGGGGTTTTTGTCTCTAATAGCAAACATGTTTTTTGTTTCAAAAAAACATTTCGCTGGAAAAGGTGGCCTTGGTGAATTCATCATATTGTGTAATATGTGAGCTTAACTGGATAGTTTTTATGGCAATAGTAAAGCATTTTTGGGGCAAAATGAGGTTAGCGTCTCTTTTTTGTGTTAACCTAATTAAATATACCATTCCTCGTGAGGTTGTATTTCCCGTCTGCCGTAAACTTAATTTCCACTCTCAAAATTACCTCCAGAACCTACTTTTTGCGTAGAATAAGCTTTTGGAATGATGGTTTTGTCTTCTGTGCTGATACTTGACGATTCGGGAACATTTTGTGAAAAAATATTTATAACGGGTGACATGCGCAACTTGATCTCCCGATTTGCCCGATGATGCACAACACCCACTCGGCCTTTTGACATCCCATTGAAAAAAACTTGTAAAATATTCGCGGACCGGTCGATTTCTCTGAAATTTGAAAGGATGGTTGCTAACGAATATAGAAAGATTTTCACAATAACTAAAAATCCCTGAGTCAAGCATGAGAGTTCGACGAAGAGGTAAATGCGACTAAATTTGTTGTGTGCATTGCTATTTTTGTGATTTGATTGTTGTGAAAATTTTGACACAGAATATTAAAGTATTAAAAAATATCCACGGATAGATCGTTAAAAAATCTTTATTTTTAGCGGTTGTTTGAACATAAAAGATGCAACGCTTGACGAGAAATAATATTTTTGTTAATATTTGAAAGAAGAAAAATT
>NC_090875.1:43291533-43296533 GCF_036669935.1 Montipora foliosa
AATGTGTTCTCGTAAAATTAGTGGGAACTTTCACTAGCTTATGTTTTCAGAAGTTTGTTTAAAGCACCTAAACATTATTTAAGTGTTGGAGCGGATCTTGTTTGAAGTTTGTTCTTTCTTGGTTGCATTGCCGTATTTTGCCGATTCTTGTTCCAAGCCAACCTGGCGTGTTTCAATGAAATACATCAAAATGTGAATGATCTCGTTTCTAGAGACAAAGTGGAATAAAGTACATCAGTAAAACTTTTTTTTGACCTTGAACTGACAAAGTTTTTTTTTTTATGGCTTCTAATTTTAGCGTGATTCCCATTCGCTGGTTATTGACAGTTGAATCTGAAATGGCATTTTTCCTTTTCCATTCGCTCGCTGAGGGTGCGCTTCTTTTCTTTTGAAACTCATGCAGTTCAAGAAAAATTCATTGCCAAACTGGTGAATTCCAAAGTAAATTTCACAATCGATATCGTACTCATGGCTTCGTGATTCATGCGATATCGGTTTTTAGCGTAAAATGAACCTTGGAATTCACTAGTTAAGCAATAAATTTTTCTATCGAAGAAAAGAAAGAAAATGATTTAATTATTAAACCAGCAACCCGAAACATCAAAATGCAGACTATTCGAAACCTTTTATTTTCACTAACCCTACAGGCATTAAGAATAAATAACCAGGGAGCCCCGCTCTTAGGCTTGGCTAAATCTATATATTAAGTATGTACTGATGTATAAAGTGTGAGACCCTGATGCCATCTCTTGGGGGATTACCACTTTGGGTCGCCGGGCTTTTGGAAATCGACATACAAAAGTAAAAAAATTATGTAAAATGATAAGAGATTTTATGACCATTCGAAAACTCGATAATAGAATTTTGTTTACAGTTATGTGCTTAGTTACCTGGCCTTTAAATGAAAGTGAGGTTGGAGTTGACCTTGTCATGATACAGACCTCCATGCTTTTCTTATGTTAATGATCTTCTCTTACTAACAGTTTGGAATTTACATAAGAAAAGCAGTGAGGTTTCTATGAAAACAAGGTCAACTTTAGCCTCACTTCCATTGATAGGCCTGGTAACTATACTAAGCACACACTTGTAAAATGGTCTATTCCGCCACTTATAATTTTAAAACAAACAGCTTTTGCTCCCCACTGAAAATTTGCATGGCTAAGGGCCAAAAGAAGTTTTCAGATTCGGCTTAAAACTTTTAGGAGGAGAATAAGCGAGGATGCATTGGCAAGAATGAAAATTACAAAATTAAAAATCCTCACGGAAAGATTCTACAGTGGTTTGAAAACTTAAAAAACTAGGACTGAGTGGTAAAATACGTAATGAACAGCAATGGGCAATTTTCAGTACCATCGATCTCACCGTTACGAGAGAATGACTTGGTAACACAGAATACCTGATATTCCCTTACCTTTTATTGCTTTAAAAAGCAGATTAAACATCAAGTATCTTTACTTTTCTTTCCTTCCAGCTTCATCCTTGATTTGACATTGGATCATCTCATCGAAAAAGGTTTAATTGTCATTTAGTTATTGAAGAATGGTAGATGGGAAGTTAGAGGCTGTAGAGCAGCGAATGCTAGAGCTTGCCATTGCGATAAGTACAGAAGACAGGCATCTTGAAGGAAGGGCTCATTTTCATCTCGGCGTTGCTTACCTCAACCTACCTGATTATCAACAGGCCATAAAAAAATATGCACAAGCATTACATATTTTCATAGAAATAGGCTGCAGGGCTGAGGAGGGAGCAGTCTATGACAACCTGGGCTATGTCTATTTTAGTCTGGGTAATTTTAGACAAGCCATTCGGTACTACGAAAAATATCTAAATATTGCTGAACAAGTAGGGAATAGGGCTGGGGAGGAAACAACCTATGGAAATCTGGGAAGTGCCTATCTTAGTCTAGGTAATTTTAAACAAGCCATTGAGTACTATAAAAAACATCTTAGAATTGCTAAAAAAGTAGGGGATAGGACTGGGGAGGGATCAGCCTATGGAAATCTGGGGAATGCCTACTGCAATCTTGGTAATTTTAAACAAGGCATTGAGTACTACGAAAAAGATCTTAGTATTGCAAAAGAAGTAGGTAATAGGGCTGGGGAGGGATCAGCCTATGGAAATTTGGGAAAAGCCTATTTTAGTCTAGGTGATTTAAAACAAGCCATTAAGTACTACGAAAAACATCTTAATATTGCTAAAGAAGTAGGGGATAGGGCTGGGGAGGGATCAACCTATGGAAATCTGGGAAGTGTCTATCTTAGTCTACGTAATTTTAAACAAGCCGTTGAGTACTGTGAAAAACATCTTAGTATTGCGAAAGAAGTAGGGGATAAAGCTGGGGAGGGATCAACCTATGGAAATCTGGGAAATGCCTATCACAATCTAGGTAATTTTAAACAAGCCGTTGAGTACTACAAAAAACATCTTAGTATTGCAAAAGAAGTAGGGGATAGGACTGGGGAGGGATCAGCCTATGGAAATCTGGGGAATGCCTACTGCAATCTTGGTAATTTTAAACAAGCCATTGAGTACCACGAAAAACAGCTTAGTATTTCTAAAGAAGTAGGGGATAGGGTTGGAGAGGGATCAACCTATGGAAATCTGGGAAATACCTATCATAGACTAGGTAATTTTAAAGAAGCCATTGAGTACTACAAAAAACATCTTAGTATTGCAAAAGAAGTGGGTAATATGGCTGGAGACGGATCAACCTATGGAAATCTGGGAAATGCCCATTTTAGTCTAGGTAATTTTAAACAAGCCATTGAGTACTACGAAAAAGATCTTAGTATTGCAAAAGAAGTAGGTAATAGGGCTAGGGAGGGGTCAGCCTATGGAAACCTAGGAAATGCCTATGACAATCTAGGTAATTTTAAAGAAGCCATGGAGTACCGCAAAAAACATCTTAGTAATGCAAAAGAAGTAGGGGATAGGGCTGGGGAGGGATTAGCCTATGGAAATCTGGGAGATACCTATTGCGATCTTGGTAATCTTAAGCAAGCCATTAAGTACCACGAAAAACGTCTTTGTATTGCAAAAGAAGTAGGGGATAGGGCTGGGGAGGGATCAGCCTATGGAAGTTTGGGAAATGCCTATTTTAGTCTAGGTGATTTTAAACAAGCCATTGAGGACCACGAAAAACATCTTAGTATTGCAAAAGAAGTAGGTGATAGGTCTGGGGAGGGATCAGCCCACGGAAATCTGGGAAATGCGTATCTTAGTCTAGGTAATTTTAAACAAGCCATTAAGTACCACGAAAAACATCTTAGTATTGCAAAAGAAGTAGGTGATAGGTCTGGGGAGGGATCAGCCCATGGAAATCTGGGAAATGCATATCTTAGTCTAGGTAATTTTAAACAAGCCATTGAGTACTACGAAAAAGATCTTAATATTTTTAAAGAAGTAGGGAATAAAGCTGGGAAGGGATCAACGTATGGAAATCTGGGAAATGCCTATCTTAGTCTAGGTAATTTTAAAAAAGCCATAGAGTACTACGAAAAACATCTCAGTATTGCAAAAGAAGTAGGTAAGAGGGTTGAGGAGGGATCAACCTATGGAAATCTGGGAAATGTCTATCGTAATCTAGGTAACTTTAAACAAGCCATTGAGTACTACGAAAAACATCTTAGTATTGCTAAAGAAGCAGGGAATAGAACTGGCGAGGGATCAGCCTATGCCAATCTGGGAAATGCCTATTCAAATCTAGGTAATTTTAAACAAGCCATTGAGTACCATGAACACAGTCTTAGTATTTTCAAGGAAATTGGAGACTGTCTACAAGAGGGACATGCGTGGTATTCCCAAGGTCGTGATCATGAATTGTTGGGTTCCTTGAGTAAGTCACTCAATTGTTATCGTTTGAGTATAAAACATTTTGATGAAACAAGGCGTAGTCTGAAGTCAGAAGATGAATGGAAAATACGTTTTCGTGATTCTTATCACATGTCATACACTGCTCTGTGGAGGACACTTTTGAAGAAAGGAGAGATTGAAGAAGCTTTGTATGCTGCTGAGAACGGTCGAGCACAGGCTTTGATAGATATTTTGAAAGATCAATACGGCATTGACTCTCGGTCATTTTCTCCAATTGCTCCGAATCAAACTCTTGCAGCCTCATTACCTTCACAAGCCGTTTTTGTGGCACTTGACAAGAACAAGATCACGTTTTGGGTGTTAAGAAAAGACAGCAAGATCACCTTTCGGCAAAACGAAATCGCGAATGGAAGTGCTGATTTGTTGATGGAAACTATTTTGAAAGGGATCGGCGTAAGGGATGGTGTCAGATGCGAGAATCGTTCTTTGGATCCACTGCGCAGTGACCTGTCTTGCAGCAAAAAACCTATCAGTGCGAAAACAGTTCTACCATCTTCATCCTCTATTAACTCTTTACAACCGTTGTATGATGTCTTGCTCGAGCCAGTTGCAGACTTGCTCCAAGGAAATGAGTTAATCGTTGTTCCTGATGGACCATTTTGCTTGGCTCCATATTCTGCATTGAGTGAATCTATCAGGATTCGCACTGTTCCCTCGTTGACCGCTTTTAATGTGATCGTTGGTGCACCTGAAGACTTCCACAGGAAGACTGGAGCACTACTTGTAGGTGATCCGTGGTTGAAGGAAGTTACTAACGAGAAAGGGGAGCTCATTTTGGAACAGCTTTCGTGCGCAAAACAAGAGGTAGAGATGATTGGACAACTTCTTCAGACCACACCGCTGACTGGAAAAAGTGCCACGAAAGCTGAAGTGCTGAAAAGTATGAAGTCAGTTGCTTTAGTTCACATTGCAGCACATGGATGCCAAGAAACGGGAGAAATTGCTTTAGCCCCAAATACCGAACGGAAATCGCCAATCCCCAAAGAGGAAGACTTCATTTTGAAAATGTCGGATGTTCAGAGAATTTCTCTTCGAGCAAGACTAGTTGTGCTGAGCTGTTGTCACAGTGGCCGGGGAGAAGTGAAGTCTGAGGGAGTGGTGGGAATTGCAAGGGCTTTCTTGTGTGC
>NC_090875.1:43301533-43304033 GCF_036669935.1 Montipora foliosa
CAAGTGTCCATGCCTCTGAAATACGACAGAGACTTTTGTTGGATGGCGTTGTAGATGCTGACGATTTGCCGAGTGCTTCTCAAATAAATAAACGAATAACGCGTGACTTGGTGATGAGCAAAAAGAAACTATCAGTCATACCGTCAGAAAGCACTACTCCTGAACAAATTGCCAGACAAGACGAATATCTTGACGTCATATCTACATTTCAACCACACCAAATCCATTTGTTTGACGAGGCAAGTGTGATAAAAACCAGTGGGAATCGTAGTTATGGGAACGCTAAAGTCGGCGAGAAAGCAGTCGAGTTTCAACGATACGCTTCGAACGCCAATTTTACCATCAACTTGCTCCACTCAGTACGAGGGGTAGACTATTATAATATTCTTGACGGCCCGTCGAATGGATTTCAGTTGCTTTACTTTTTTGAAGATGCTGTTGAAATTCAACGCCCTGATGGAAGTGTTCTTCTTGAGCGTGGCGATTGCGTCGTGATGGACAATTGTGGCTTTCACCATGGTCTGTTTGTTGAGCCTGTTCTAAGAGAAATGTTGAATGACCATGGCGTCCACCTTATTTACCAGCCACCTTACTCACCACATCTAAATACGTGTGAATATTGTTTTCACCAAATAAAGGAATTCTTGCGGAGATGTCAAATGTTAGCGATAGAAGAGACCGAAATTGCCATAGCCGAGGGTGTTTCATTGATATCAGCAGCTAATTCAAATAACTATTTTCGCAATTGCGGCTACATATAACAACAAAAGCAATCTTTCGTGTCTTGTAAAGCTGTTGAGCTTTTGCCTCTACTTTATCAGTAAATTCGACAAGTTTCCACTTCGCAATTGCGTGATGAAACTTTTTATGGAGGCGTGTCTGTCAATCAAATTCGCGTACCCTGATTGGCTAACTTGTAAAAAATGTTTGTTGGGTGGCCACGGTAAGGCGCGTCGCACTGTAAAATACCCGTGCAAGTTGTTAGATCCTCCATTAGCCTGTATCCCGATTGACAGCTGCATCTAAAACTGCGTGTAGTGTGGTGGCAAATGTGATCACACATGTGGTATCCCAAAATGCACTCATCGACATCTAAAAGGAACGAAAGAAGAAGAAAAAAAACTAAATAAAAATCGCATACGAATGTTATGTCATGGCATGATAAGAATTACGAACATTTAGCCAATTGCGAATCGCCAGACACGAGAATGATGCAAGATCGTTGTTTACCCATCTCCCCTCACGCATCGCGATCGTTCATGGTCGATTTTGGCTATTCGCGCTGTGTTAAAACACTTGTTTAAAATGGGATAGCACTTGTTTCTTTATCTCAAACTGACTATTCCTTTCACTTCAGCTTAAACGACGTATTTTAAGCAAGAACCGATACAACGTAAATTTGATTTTGGTGGTGTATTTAGGCTGGCCAAACCAGCCTTCTTCAGGTACAATGAGAGTTTACATTGGATTGCTTCTATGTACACATAAATAGTAAATGAATGTTGACGAAATACTGGAAGAAATGTGATAAAATATGGTAGTTACAACAAATTTGAATTCAAATACTAGGAGCAACGGAAAAAAACGGAAGTGACTCTAAATGATAGCCAACGAAGCATTCGCGTTAAGATTCCATTGGATTCTAGGGGGAAATCGAGCCTAGAGTCGCAGAATTTCGTCTTTCTAATTTCAGTCCACTAGGCTAACGGGATAAGATGGGATGAAGTGTATTTTTTGTAAGAATTGCCACTAACGAGATCGTCACAACAACTTAAAAGTAACTGTTCAAATTATTCTGTGGGATGCCTGTGTAACAGGCAGCTCAACGGTATAAAACCAGTCGCGTGTCTTTTTCTTCCTCGTAGTCAGATATGGCAATAGCGTTTTGCACCATTACTGAAAATAGACTTTGTCACATGAGCCCCCCGCGTGAGGGTGCGTTCCTTTGAGATGATCCCAAAAAGGATCACTGATTCAAGATCATTTGGATCATGGTGCATCAAAGGAACTGAAGAAGCCTTTCACAGAGTGGATTTATCGGTTCCGTTGATGCACCGTGATCCAAGTGATCTTGGATCAGTGAGGGACTTTCATTTCAGCCTGACGCTCTCCCAACTGAACTATCTCGGCAAGGTGATATGGAGCGGAAATGAGCGCCACCCTAATCTCACCGAGCTAAAAAAGACGGTTTCTGTCCCATCTATTGCAAGGGAAGAACCGATGTATACGGTCTTCGCAGACTATTTGCGCTTGGAACGATTTCCTTTGTGATGATTTTGGGGGAAACTGAAAAAAATGTGAACCCGGAAGATGAGGAATGGGGAAAAATTATTGCCGATATCCGGGAAATTTTCAGAGCTCATTTAATCACTCCATATTTGAACCAGGGACTTCAGAACTTAGGTCTGACTCTCTCCCAACTGAGCTATCTCGGTAAGATGACATAAAGCTTGCATGAGGGCCACCCTAATCGCATCTAGCTAAAAAATACGCTGTCCGT
>NC_090875.1:43309033-43321533 GCF_036669935.1 Montipora foliosa
CACCAGTGGAATCATGCCTGCATTGTGATAACGCCCTGGCAATGAATAATATGCCTTCTAAAGCAATAGTTTACGGGACAACAGGTCCTCTGCCGGCAACGAAAGTGAAGCTTTGTTATAATGATTTTAATGATTAAATATGCAGACTACATTACTTGCATTGTACCTGTGGCACTTGAGGGTCATTCAGATAATGTCCCAGAAAAGTTGACGATGCTTAATTTAAGTGAGACTAAGATGTTTATCAAGAGAAGGACAACCTGACCCCCGCCCCATCGCCAAGAGCGAGAGCAGGTATCATACATACATACATACTTTATTGAACCTCCCCAAAGGGGCTTTTCAGGAACAATAATAATTATAAAATAATAATTTACATAATTATTTAAATTATTTACAAGATTAAAATAACCAATCATCACTATCAATTACATAACTACTCATCACGATATTAATCACTTCCTAAAAAATCCCTTAGCAGTTTGTTCCTTAAACGCTTCTTAAAGATTATTTCGTTACTACAAAGTTTCAAATTAGATTCCAAGGAATTCCATATGCTAACAGTTCGGTAATAAAAAGTTCTCTGTCCAGAGGCAGTTTTAAAAAGAGGGATATTTAAAAATTGGGAACTCCTGGTTGTATAACTATTTACATCAGAACGTTTGGTGAAAATAGTGCTCAGGTATTCAGGGGCACGACAATTCATACATTTAAAAGCCAAAATGGTATTTCGATAATAAAGCTGACTGGATACTGGAAGCCACTTAAGGCGTTTCAGTTCAGGCGTAACATGATCATATTTCCGAATTCCACTTACTATTCTACACGCAAAGTTTTGTACCGATTGTAGTTTGTCGATATTTAACTTCGAGCAGTTGGCCCACACGTTCGAACAATAAAACAATTTGCTAAAAACTAAGGCATTAATAACTATCAAAAGGGTCTTTCTGTCGAATGCATGTTTGACGCGGTTAATCTGCCCGAGAGAAGACATGCATGACGAAACGGTCTTAATAATGTGATTGTTGTACGATAAATGTGGGTCCAATAACACTCCCAGGTCCTTTGCAATTTCACTAGGTGATAAGTCCTTCCCTAATAAAGATAGAGTGATATCTTGAAGCTTGGGTAGCATTTTTCTGGTACCAAACACCATAAGTTTGGATTTATCAGGATTTAGCAGTAAATAGTTTCTGAAGCACCAGTTACACACTTTAAATAAATCTTCATTCATTTCTGCCACGGCAATGTCTTTGTTCTGAAGCTTGAAAGAGACTTGAAGCTTTGTATCATCTACGTAGCTATGGGAAATGCATTTCTGTGGAACAGCAGGAAGGTCGTTTACATAAATGCTAAAAAGGAGTGGGCCCAGGATGCTACCTTGTGGGACACCACTACTTAGTGGCAGGGACTCGGACAACGTAGAGTTTATCCTTACAACTTGCTGGCGATCACTGAGGTAACTGCGAAACCACTGGAGACAGGTGTTAGAGGCGCCAACATCCTTCAACTTGAGTAACAGAATTTCATGACTGATGCTATCGAAAGCCTTGCTCATATCCAATAACACCATTGCCGTCAGTTCACTTTTATCAAAGCCGCTAAGTATTGCATCCGTAGATTTAATTACTGCTGTTTCGGTTGAATGCCATTTCTTGTTGCCACTTTGGTTCTTTGACAGCCGTTCCTTAGAGGTTAGGTAAAAATTAAATTGATTATGAGCAACCCGTTCGCAAATCTTTGAGAGAACAGGTAAAAGGGAAATAGGCCGATTATTGTTCGCTTGTTCATGATCACCATCTTTGGGAATAGGCACAACTTCCGCTATTTTCCAAGAAGAAGGAAAAGTTGAGGAGCCAAGAGAGGAATTAACTATAGATGTAATTGCAGGAAGAATAGGTGCAATACAGTCTTTAATGACACGGATCGGAATGTTATCAATTCCCGAGGCTTTGTTAGATGGCATTGACGCTATTATGCCTTTTATTTCCTTGCTGTCGGTACAACTAAAGGAAAACTGCTCGCATATGGGATTTTGTCTAGGTGTGAAACGATGCTCGTGAAGATCATGACAATGCTCGTTAGCCAAGGATTTAATCTTGTTTACAGTGTTTTGACCAACGGACACAAAAAAATTATTAAACTCATCGGCGACAATTTTATCGTCTCTGCTGAATGTTCTCGAAGAAGTAGAATTTTTCGGAATGCAATGGCGAATAGCTTTCCAAATGTTATTGGAGTTTCTAGGATTACTTTGGATCTGGTCGGTGACAAATTCTCGCTCTGCAAATCTAATTTCCCGTTTTACCTCTCGTCTGAAGTTTTTATAAGCTGACCAAGCCATCGGATCATTTGTCCTTTTAGCAAGTCTGCGCCAGGAATCCCTTTCTTGAAGCCATCCAGGGCGATCCCACAAACTGGGAATCCGATAATCTGACGGGAAATGCTGTAAAACGCACGCATATCCCTAATTACTAATTTAATACTGTAATCATGCAACTCTTCGGGAGTAACCTTACAATGAAATAATTGTTCCAAATAATATTGATCGCCTACAGGTAAGAGCGCTTAGATTTTTTCATATATTCAATAGACTACAACGATTTAGCAGATTCTTCAGGAAAGGAATAAGAACTTATGGAATAGTATTGTGGGCACTCCTTCGCACCCTCTTCAAGATCTCTTTGCTCCTCGTAAGAATCGCGAGCTCTTCTAGGTGGGGCACACCATATTCCACGTGTCAATTAAAAATGCTTTGTGTATTGATGCTACAATATTCAGTCTTTATTTGACAGTATATTTTACAGTTATTCATGTTCATATGGACAGGTTTTTTTTTTAATCAGGTCATTACTAGTTGAATTGCACGTTTGCTTAAATTCATTCAATAAAGACCCTTACACAAACGTAGGTGAGTTCAATCTGGCAAGATCATGAGCGAGACCATGTTTGATAACCAGTATGGAAAATAGTATGTTTTGGTCAGAATAGGTTCAGGATTTACAAATCCGGGCGGGAAACCTGTGCCAATATATCCGAGGAGTACCTGACGCGTACCAGAACGCAGAAAAGTCTGGAGGAAAATCGCCTCGGACCAGCCCGCTCTCTCATATAAGCACATCGAAAGTTTACAAAGGAGGAAGTGGCGAGAAAAGTGTTCTGCTCTTCCGCGGGTTTTGGTGTTCTTGTCTGGGAAAAGACATTTAAACGGGATTTACTTTTAACATTAAAAAATGAGGAGGGATCCGCTACTGATAACTGCGATGATCTCGAAACTTATTCTTGTTTCGTTCCCGCAGTTCAAATGTATGTCATAAATACATCGTTACTTCATTACTATGATCTCGTAAAGGCACTGCTCGAGGTGAATCACTTTACCATGTTCAAACTTTCCGCAATTGATATACGGGAAATCGCCTTCTTCACCGGCGGAGGGAGACCAGAAATTTTTGTCGGCCCATTTCTCGCTCACAAGGCGCTCGGTTGGACTTTTCTGAAGTATCAACACTTTGAAGGTTTTTAACTACGTAGCAAACGTGCTCATTCCTTGATGACTTTTCAGAGGTAGTGACGACAAGAAGCTTCGAATTTTTTGCACACCGTTTACAATGATGGATGGGAATTATTATTTAGTTGTCCTCTATTTTTGGACGACCACTCCACAACACGGTAAGCAACTAGTTGCTTTCTTTGTCTTTGATGACAATCTATGAACTTGTGGTATCATCGCTTATTTCCTCAACTTTTCTTGTAAGTCACTGCCTTCTTCTGATGACAACGACGGAAAGCCAAGGACCTACCTTTGTTTCTTGAGAGGCGCGCGAAGGAACCGGGAACCCCACTAGGAAACACATTCCCCGCTTGTTTAATTCACGGGGAACGTTTCGATAACAGGTCTATAATCCAATAAACAATTTGGCTGGGTAACTCTAATTTACATGACTTTCCTAGTAATATACTGCGATCTATTAAATCCAAAACGACCCTGTGGCTGTGCCGCCCTTTCAACAAATCTCATATGCCCGATAACCGAAATGAACCCCACAGTTAAGGACAGAAAGTGTCTAAATTCCCATTAAGTGACTGCACTTTCCCACGCGACTATCCGTTTATCGTTTTATATCGCAACAGTAACCTTATTAATACGGTCTAATTGCCGATGCTTCACTGTTACGAAATGGAGACAGAAAATGTAGTTCTGAAGTGTCCGTAAGATACAAACCTGCGAAGAAGGTAAAATCCTATTTTAGAAATAAAAAGACATCTAAACACCCGTGGGATACAGGAAAAGTTGTCTCACACCACATCTCTACAGTTGTCCCATAGGACAGTTGTTCCGCTTCGCCCCCCTTGTTTTGTCGTCCAATACTCTGATATCGCTGCAACGATCGTTCCCTTTCCTTTTAGACCCAAGCTAAGCTGTCGTATTATATGCACCACATCATTCAGATTCGTTTTTGTGATCTGGATTCTCAGTACGTGTGACTTGTTTCAAACAATGTCTGAAAAATCAAGCATGGAGAGCATTGAGCCTTTTTATGGGTACCTGCGGACGTCGATTTCTTCGCGGGTTTTCCATCAAATCGAAATTAAAATTGAAATCATGACTTGTATACGAGAATTGTTCAGCGTGGTATTGTCACGGCACAGCTTAAGCAACTGCGACGACGACCGTAGTGAGAAGGTAATAATAATAATAACAATAATAATAATAATAATAATAATAATAATAATAATAATAATAATAATAATAATAATAATAATAATAATAATAATAATAACAATAATAATAATAATAATAACAATAATAATAACAATAATAATTAGGTTTTATATTTTATATATTTTATTGTTATTTTAGGTTTTGGTTATTTTAGGTTTTTGTTCTCCCGTTCAAGGCCCCTGGGTTACGTTTGTCGCCCCAGGTTTGGCTTGCTTTTTGTATGGCATCCATAAGTATATACTGTCATAATAATAATAATAATAATAATAATGAGGAGGAGGAGGAGGAGGAGGACTTTATTTAACGATGCAAACATATTTACTGGTGGCAGAGTACATCTAGTTTGCTTTCAATCCGATTGAAGCAACTTTTGTCACTTTTCGTCGCTGTTTCGGTCATTTATTCTTTTATTTTCTGTTTTGGTCGCAAGCCAATCTCTTTCTTTGTTAGGGAGGCTCCATTAACCCACCTTGTGATCAAAGCAAGACAATTAAGCATCTCATGGATGCTGTCTCAGTTCATGATGGACCTTTGCTGTGCTAAGATAACTGCATAATATCTGGAATGTTACTGTTTGAAATGTTTCTACAGATGCAATGAAGGAGAAGGCAACAAATTGAGAGACAGTTCTTTGTCAAAGAAGCATGGCTTCCTCAACGAAACAAGCTGGCTTTCATCATCTTTGGAGCTCACTGAGCTTAACTGAAGGGGATATACTCCACACTGATGAATACCAAGAAGATAACTAACTCACTGCATGTCCAAAAAGAAAAAAAAAATTAATTGGCAAAACAATATCTCTGTAGGTTTATCACACTTTCTGGTAAGCGTTTGTGCCGCCATCGCAAAATTACGACGTGAAATCGTTTTATCGAGGAAGTAAACACGAAACGATGATTTCTGTTTTCTTTCTCTAAACTGATATGTGGTCCCAAGAGGTCATCATGATCGATTGTTAATTTCCGCTTTAATATCTATGATCGCTGTTTCTTCAAACGCGGTCCTCCCAACTTCCGTTTAATCAAGAATACTCCATACAGAGTCCTAACAGTGTTGCCACCCTTTTTTTAGACTTCGGACGCTTGTTAGGGCAGATCGAAAACAAGGGAGCAAATTCTTGGCTAAATTAATGCGATACCGTATGATTTTGAGGAGCAGGACTCGATAAGTACTAAATAATAAGGAACTCCCTTACCTAACCATTGTTTCTCGAAAGCACTTCGATACGGACCACGCCCTTTTGTGAAATACCGGGGGTTTTGTGGCGTAAAAACAGGACGGTATTCGTGATTTGTTAACTTCGAGATTAACTAAGGTCGTGTTTTGTTGGGATCAACCGTTTCAACCGCAACCGATTTCGGTTGAAGCGATTGAGGTACTTTTCCAACCGTTTTTGGTTGAAACGCGGTTACTCCTGGGAATAGTTATTACCAGACTAATCAGCGTTGACAAGTTGAGGCCCGAAACCAACATGGCAAGAGCCCGCGGGCGACTCTAAATGGCTGGCGTAAACGACAGCGGTTGCTGCCAAAGCTTTTTCAACCGTTTCAACCGACTGTCGTTTCAACCTAGTTTGATTGACTATGACGCCGGTTGAAAAAGGTGATCAACCAAACCAACCGAAAACGGGCTTTTTTCCCAATAGAAGCAACCCTAACCCTTAAAATCAAAGCTTCATAAATATAATTTTTCTTCCTCTGAGAGTGTATAATACTCCTTGAGAAAGGAATTAAGAACTAAACGAGAAGTTGGTACATTTTTGGTTTCCTCCGCAGTCATAATGGACTGAACTGTGATCTTTCTCGCCCTGATAATGGTGCCAAGGAGGGAACAACTCTTCTGGATTTGATGAATGCGTACATTGTATGGTTTTACCAACTTGATTAAAGTGCCAACTAGAGTTGTGGGTAACTCTAGCTCACTCATTGATGTAATTCTTACAAACAAACATTCCAGATATTATGCAGTTATTTTAGCACAGCAAAGGTCCATCATGAACTGAGACAGCATCCATGAGATGCTTAATTGTCTTGCTTTGATCACAAGGTGGGTTCATGGAGCCTCCCTAACAAAGAAAGAGATTGGCTTGCGACCAAAACAGAAAACTGAAGGAATAAAGGAGGAGGAGGACTTTATTTAACGATGCAAAGGTTGTGATCGCTGAGGCCAAGGTCAAACACCTCTGATTACATGGCATTACATGACTTTCGACGCCATTGCAGGCTAAGTTAATGATTCTACTGTGTCCACCAGAGAAATCTACGCAGTTCCACTACCCTCTCGATCCTAAGAAAATACGGCAGAAGGCTCTATGCACAAAGACACCACTTACCAGGGGAGTGACAGGCAAGACTTTTACCGACACGGAAAAAAAAAATGAAATAAATAAAATAAATAAAACAAACTAACTAAACGCAGACCTCGACTGGGTTTGCCATACTGGCAACCCAGTAATTAGAATTCTCAAACACGATGATCAGCTACATTTGTTCCGGAGCCTCGAAAAGTGTAGCAAGAAGCAGATCAATTGCGATTGCTCAATCGAGTTTCTTAGACTCTGCCAGAATTTTAACCTTACACCAACATTCGCTAGAGTTGACAAAGACAAGTCATCAAAGTGGAAAAAGTCTTCGGAATCCTACAACAAAAATGTTCTTGCCGAGAAGCTCCGTGCCAAGATCAAACAGAGTGAAGCCCTCAGAAGTGAGGTCAACTCCATCTACACTAATATCCGCCAAGCCTGTAGTCTGCCATTAAACAACTAAAACGCCGCGATGATATCGTCATAACAAAACCGGACAAAGGCTCAGGCGTCGTGGTAATGGATAAGTCGAAATATATACATCTACTATCCTAAGCTTCTGTTAATGACACCAGCAAATTTCGTCCCGTCCCTTCAGAACGACAAAAAACCAGAGGCAGACCACCCAAGCACTATCATCCGCTTTTAGCAAAGGAGGCTCTTGTACAATCTACCATCACTAGGATCCTCCCCCACGTCAAAGGCTCAATAGTTTAAGGATGCAATGCATGTACATGCCGCAGAATTAATATGCAGCACGGGAGTTTTGGGTTTTCAGACTCTTAAACTCACATTTTTCATGTATGATAAGCTGCATTCAGACACTGAAATTTCAAGCTAGTGAGCCTTTGACGTCAATTTTTTCCTGGAACCAGGCCTCTAAGGTCCAATCGGTCAGTTTTGTGGACCGCGAAATCCAAAACTTACACTCAAAGTTAATGGCCTTTGAATAAAAGTCATAGTTCAAAATTTTGCCAGTCAGGTGTTTACAACCAAACTTTCAAAATCTGAAGAAAAAAAGGAAGTGATTTTTTTTTATCACAGACGCACGTTAAGACTGCAGTGATGAATTATTGTTCCCTCAGTCCGTCTAATGCCAAATGATTTTACTCATCAACGTAGACTCCCTCAGAGACAAAAGGGTTAACAACATGTAGGTCCACTCAAAAACCATCCCCCTTTAAAACCCTTTCTCTACTAAGAGCAGCACTTACAGACTTTATAGTGTATGATGACGGACGGTTTTACTGGTCAATGAGGAATCGATCCTTCAAGGGTATGAGTGTCCAAGCAGTATTTCTATTACCCCTTTTAAGATGGAATACCCAAGTTCATATTAATTACCCTAAGCCTACACTGTTTACAAAGGGTAAAGGTTATAGAAGCTAGAACTTGATAAATAATTTTTCTGTCGATAGGAGGGCACGTTTTTAGCATAATCACGAAGTAAAAAAGTTTTTTATTTTTAATTTTTAGGACCCCCCCCCTCTCCCCCAAACTGAGGAATAAAATCGTCTGGCATTAGACAGAGTAAAATCTATTAAGTGTCACTCTCAGGGGTCAATGGGTTAATACTAGAGATCACCAGAATGAAGGCATGCATGTTGTTATTATGTCCACTGTAATACAATCTCGTACAAAGTCGCTGGGTCAGTGTCCTACACTGGCCCTCACGCAGACCCCTTCCTTAAAGGTAATTGCTGAAAATTGATGACCAATGTTGTCTCAAGTCAACAAATTTAGTCAGTTACTGTAAACGTGCGTGAAGACAGCTTACTCTTGATGCCATCAGACATTTCAAGCAGCAGCACCCTTCTCATTGTGGAGATAATGAGCACAAACAAAACACTGATGGAAAAGAATGCAAAAAGTGGCCATCTCTTTCTAGCTTTCCCTTGCACAAATGCAAACCCAAACTCAGTTCTCCATTGCCAAAAAATCCAAGTACGGGAATTTCATGTCGGGGAATTCCTTTCGAAAAATGCCAGTCTCCACATTCCTTGCATTGTAAATCTTTTCCCCACGACCCACACACGATACCATGAAACAAGCCGTGTTTGAATACTTATCACAAGGAATGCCACATCTCTTTAACTTTTTCAAGCTTTGTTGCAAGCTTTCTGAAGTATCACCATGATGAACAATTGATATTGCTTCAAGGTTTCCTGATATTGCAAGTCCTACAACTCCAGCATTTTTAACTTCTTTGTCCACCATCAAGAATGATCCTCGAAGTCCACCAAGTACAACCACATCTGATTTACTTTCTTCATTTTTGCAAGCCTAAAACATAATAGGGTAGGTAAATCAATGTTATTTAAGTGCAACTAAACTCAAATATTTATGTTCTCAGTCACATACGTCACATATACGTCAAAATATAGAAGTTCTAAAAGTAGAAGGATACGGGAAAGGGTTGACTCAAGTGTACAACACAGATGGAATCTCCAGGTAATCGGCTCCTAAAGTAAGATATTCATTATTACAGAGGCCTTTGAATCAAGCAACCCTAACCCTTAACATCAAAGCTTCATGAATATAATTTTTCTTCCTCTGAGAGTGTATAAAACTCCTTGAGAAAGGAATTGAGAACTAAACGAGAAGTTGGTACATTTTTGGTTTCCTCCGCAGTCACAATGGACTGAACTGTGATCTTTCTCGCCCTGATAATGGTGCCAAGGAGGGAACAACTCTTCTGGATTTGATGAATGCCTACATTGTATGGTTTTACCAACTTGATTAAAGTGCCAACTAGAGTTGTGGGTAACTCTAGCTCACTCATTGATGTAATTCTTACAAACAAACAAACCACCTTCTGCTGTTACTTCAGAGGTGTTTGACCTTGGCCTCAGCGATCAAAACCTTAGCTATTTTTACTGTAACCCTAAATCACGCCCTAAAACTATGGTAAAATGTCACTTTAAGCATGATGATCCAAATATGCACAGAAGACTCTATGCACAAAGACACCACTTAGCAGGGGAACGACAGGCAAGACTTTTCCCGACACGGAAAAAAATAAAAATAACACAAAAACCCACAAAATTAAACGCAGATTCCGACTGGGTTTGCCATACTGGCAACCCAGTAATGAGGTTAGCGTCTTGATAAGTTAATTAAATCGTGAGTTTGTATTTGCCGTCTGCCGCGTAACCTTGATTTCCACTCTCAAAATTACCTCCAGAACCTACTTTTTGCGTAGAATAAGCTTTTAGAATGATGTTCTTGTTTTGCATAAAGCAAGCTAACAAAATCTGTACCTTGCCGAGTTTGCATTTGTTAGCGTTAATAGTATTTTCGGTCCGATGCTTCTGTTTTGTGAGTGGTATATTGTTTTGGTCTCCCATCCAAATACTAACCCCGCAGAAGAGGGTTAACTTCAGTGAACTTTGGTATTACAAAGCTGTCAGATGTTCAGAGGGCACGCTTAAACTTGTGGTGAAAAGAAGTTGTGAGGGAACTTGAAAATTATCAAAATGTCAGCCCAGAAGCCAATGTTTCTCGCTTCTCTTTTATTTGTTATTCTTCAGAGACTGGAATGCTGTAGTTCAATACCACACAATTCAGTGCCTTCTGATTTTCTGTAACACGTACCACAGGCAACCCAGTGTATGCTTCACGGAAGCATCTCGTTATAATTTTTCTTCCTCTGAGAGTGTATAAAACTCCTTGAGAAAGGAATTGAGAACTAAACGAGAAGTTGGTACATTTTTGGTTTCCTCCGCAGTCACAATGGACTGAACTGTGATCTTTCTCGACCTGATAATGGTGCCAAGGGGGGAACAACTCTTCTGGATTTGATGAATGCCTACATTGTATGGTTTTACCAACTTGATTAAAGTGCCAACTAGAGTTGTGGGTAACTCTAGCTCACTCATTGATGTAATTCTTAGAAACAAACCACCTTCTGCTGTTACTTCAGAGGTGTATCCAGTATCTGCCCAATTTGACTTTATTCATGTCTTAGAGGTTGAAACTGAGCTGATACTAAAGTCGTTGGATCCAAATAAAGCGACAGGTCATGATCAGATTCCTGCTTGTGTCTTACAAGATAGTACCTCAATTTTGGCAGTTCCCTCGGCTAGACTGATGAACATTGTCATTGACAATGCTTGTGTCCCACAGACTGGAAATTGGCGGAAATCTGTTCCATCTTCAAGACATATGACTAAATTGACAAATCTAAATACAGGCCTGTATCCATTCTTGTTTTGCTCTACAAGGGTTTTGAGAGGTGTCTCAAAACCAGCTGGTTCGTTACTTTGCCCCACATCTGTCAAAGTTCTTGTCAGCATACAGGAGGGGATAAGGCTGGGAGTCAGTGTTGTTGCATCTCCTAGAGGATTGGAAAGGAGCACTCAACAACAATTCTGTTGTCAGAACTGACATAATGGACTTAACTCTTTTACCTAGATGAAAATCAACAGAAAACCGAGCATCGCAAAAGGGGGGAAAGCAATACATCATTTTAAAGCTAAGAAAATACGCTTTCCAAAAACATATAACATTATATGGAGAACCAAAACATTAAAGAAAGTATAAAGAAAAAACAGTTTAAAAATAACACAAAAATCAGTTTTGAACACAAATTTGGTGATTTTAACGTTGATTACGAATTTTTGGATGGTAAATAAAAATCGACATAATGATATTAGCTTTCTTGGACCACGCACGAATATTTCCGGATTTTTTTATGTAATTAGATCAGCGATCAATGTGTAAGATGATAATTAGAGATAGGTGTCAAATTTGCGACCCGTTGCTATTGCAACAAGACAGATCATTTTACAAATAATTAAGGGTGACCTCATTTGGAGGAATGGCGGAATTGCGGAATACGCAGAATATTCTAAATACGGAATACATGGAATATTCTAAAACACGGTAAATATTGAATATTTTGAAACACAGAATATTCTAAAACGGGGGATGAGAGGAAAGTCTCTTAAGAAAGGATATAAATAATACATTTTTTGCCCGTAAGTAGTGTCGGGGTAGGATAATATAACTACAGATGATAACTTTACATTTTCTCGTCACATGTCCTTGCGGGATGTCCTCATACCTTCGCTGAATTTGAGCGTCATTTTTCGAAAATTCATTGAGAAAGGCGATCCTGAAATCCCTAATAAAGCTTTCTCAACATGATTGGTGCAAGAAACCAGATCAAAGGTATTTGAAGCATATGAGTCTATTTGAATCAGTACAACACGACCGTTGGGTTGCCAATGCTTTGCAGCGGTTGCGTTGCACTGAAGCTCAAAACAAAGCTCAGAGAAGGTATGAAGACATCCCTAATTGATCGGATGCTGGAGTGTTTTTAAGATTAGAATTTCACTGGTTTGGTGTCAGTTCCCGCTTGAACAAGACGAGGTCACTGGCAGGAGGCTTGGCGTTGCCTGCCTTGTCAATATTCTTGACTCTCTAACTGGTGGTCGAGAAAATATCTCGCAAAATGACGCCTAAAACTACTTG
>NC_090875.1:43341533-43344685 GCF_036669935.1 Montipora foliosa
ATAAGCAAAGTAGCTTCCTGGACTGCCTGCCAAATGTATGATAATTACATGAGGTTAAACGAAGTTTACCAAGTAAAACAACTAGGAGCGACTGCAGCCAGTTGGTCAGTGGTTTTAGTATACTTGCGCATGCATGGAATACCTCGTGCTTTGGGCTGTATCGCTTATTTATCAGTGTGGCGGGAAGTAGGAGCATTGTGTGTGGATCGTTTAGCGGTTTTGTTTCCTATATACAGTTGTCATTCCGTAGATGTGTTTAAAACTGCTTTCCTGTTAGTCAGGATTCCTTTTGGGTCCAGTTACGGGTTTGTTCTGGGGAAAACGCAACTTCGGGCGAACTTGCGATCGAGTTTGGATAGCCGCCATGTTGGAGTCTTGTAGCTTTATTTTTGGCAACGTCAGTTCACGCAGCTTCAGTAAACGTTTTCGTTTTCGTTTTCGTTTTCTACCATCGAGATCTTATTCAGGGCCCCGCTTCTTATCGCATAAAGCCATTCACGACCACGTGGTATTTGCTTGGGATCATGGCGTGACTTTTGGCCATCTCCGATCCCCGTACAAGAATCACCTGGCGGAAAGCTTGTCTTCGACCGACCTTGGACAGCGTATCCTTTGCACAGTTTCATATGGGACAGGGCATTTCATGCATTTGGACTTATGAGCTACACCTAGCTCAGTTGTTAGGTGGCGTAGCGTCAATTTTAGCGTCTCGCTCGTATTCTGTCAGGCTTTTAGCGTTATGGACGCGTCATAGGCTCTCTCTCTTGGTTGTAGTCTGTTTCTAGTTTGCTTTGGGCCTTCAACTCGACTATAAACATATTATTGATACTCCTATTACTATTATCAAAAGGCTTGGGCCGTTGTATATTAAGTGACGTGCATTGGAGTTTGCTTTATTTTATGTATCGGCGTGGTGTCAGCGTGTATTTTCTCTTTTCATTTGCTAGCATGTTGCGTGGACTTGTTTTGTACAGTTTTACGTACTTATGTAGTTTAATATAATTACTTAGTTTACGATGAGCAAGCGTTTATACTTTTTTGCATTGTTGTTTAGCGTTACGTTCCACCTTAGAGTTGCATTGCGTTGTTTTTCAGCGTTGCATTGCGGGGCGTTATATATATATAATTCTTTACATTAAACATGGACCTGTGAGTAGTTTGCTTTTGACTCCATTTTTCATTCAACCTATATATATATATATATATATATATCTATATATATATATATATATATATATATATATATAGGAAGAATGAAAAAATGAGTCGCTGGCGAACTTCTCACAGGTCTGGTATATTATAATTTCGTGTAAACGTTTCGCCCTTCGGGCTTCTTCAGTACACGCTAAAAACTAAAAACTAAAAATACCTGGTACAACTGAACTTGCGCTATTTATACAAAACTATGAACCAAAAGGTGTAAAATGTTTAAAATTACAAAAAAATTATAAAAAATCACAATAATATGTCATGTATACGTGCGGTTGGAATAAATCGAGTGGACAATACGTGAGATAAGAAATAGTTAGCTCTATTCCGAAAAAGGTGTTAATCACCAGACATCGAAACTAATAATTTAAATAAACAACAGGACTTAGTAAATCATGCAATCAGGTGGCGAAATGATGATGCCCAGGGCCCCTAAGAAGTAATGGAATCCCTGAACAGGGCCTGTGAGAATGCCGATCTGCACAGCGTAATGGGAAAAAAGCCCAACTGGTTGCACAATTACTCCAGTGAATGATTATTAAACTTATTCTATTTTTGGAATTAAACTCGGATCTTTTGTTCAAGCCGTAAGGTTGGAGGGTGCATTAAACTGTGCGCACCAAAAAGCCTCTCTTGTAAGTAAAACCTATGTCCCATATCATCAGTAGTGTCATTACCAATTTTTTTTTCAATAACAATGAACTCAAATGCAGACATGTGATGTTCTTTCTTTCCTATTGAAATGGACGGGGCCAATTCACACGTGGCCTTGTTGGTCCAACATAAGCCGATTTGTGATTACGAAATCCTGCCCATTGAATTCATTCGATGTTGAACCTACGTATTGAATGCTTGCATGTTTTACAGGTGACTAAATAGATGGACAATTCTTCGACCTACAGTGTACATTCCTGTCTAATGGAGTAAAAACTCGACGTGCCTTTACATGCGCTGTGAAAGATCTATTTTCAACAAGATAATGTTTGCATAGATCCCATTTGGATTCTTACATTTAAAACACTCCTACGGGTAGTGTTTATTGCCTGTAATGGGTTTTTATTTATTAGGCCTTGCTAGAATCTCTTTTATGTTTTCATAAAAGAGATTCTAGCAAGGCCTAAAAAAACCCATTACAGCAATAACACTCCCGTAGGATGTTTTAAATGTAAGAACAAATGTGATCTATGCAACATTAATCTTGTTGAAAATAAGATCTTTCACAGCGCATGGTACAGGCCGTTTTTTACTCCATTAGACAGAATGTACACTGTAGGTCGCAGAATGTCATCTATTTAGTCACCTGTAAAACATGCAAGATTCAATACGTAGGTTTCAACATCGAATGAAGTCAAGGTCAGATTTCGTAATCACAAATCGGCTATGTGGACCAACAGGCCACGTGTGAATTGGCCGTCCATTTCAATAGAAACGAACATCACATGTCTGACTTTTGAGGTCATTGTTATTGAAAAAATTGTTTATGACACTATCTGATGATATGGACAAGGTTTTACTTACAAGAGAGGCTTTTTGGTGCGCACAGTTCACCCTCCAACCTTACGGCTTGAACAAAGATCCGAGTTTTTTAATTCCAAAAATAAATATAGGTTTAATTAATCATTCACTGGAGTAATTGGGCAACCAGTTGGGCTTTTTTTCCCATTACGCTGTGCAGATCGGCATTCTCACAGGCCCTGTTCAGGGATTCCATTACGTCTTCGGGGCCCGGGTCTCATCATTTCGCCACCTGATTGGCATGATTACTAAGTCCTGTTGTTTATTTTAAATTATTAGTTTCGCTGTCTGGTGATTAACACCTTTTTCGGAATAGAGCTAACTATTTCATTATCTCACGTATTGTCCACTCGATTTAATTCCCACCGCAACTATTACATGACATATTATTTGTGATTTTTATAATTTTTTTTGTATTTTAAACATTT
>NC_090875.1:43344785-43446826 GCF_036669935.1 Montipora foliosa
AAAACAAAAAAAAATCTGTTCTTATCAGCTTAATATCTGATACGCTGCTCATCGAGCAGCTCATATATTAAACTGATTTTTGGAACTGGGCCGTGGAAAGAGGCTTGCCTCGTCCCGGCCACGGGTTGCCTCGGTATAGCACTACCTCCGAGCGTGGCCCACTTCCCTCTGGGGAAGAAATAATCAAGTGAAAGCAGAACAAATGACCAAGCAACCAACCTTCACATTCTCTTCTCTTTTCTAGGTAGCATAGCAGCGAGTGGACAGCACGACACGACAGGACGAGGAGCACGTGACCCCCATTACCACATGGTATGCGCAGACAAGTTGCGTTTTGCGGTTCCGGAGAGGTTGAAAAGGCATACTTACCTGACGCGGGAGGCACTGTGATCAGGGAGGCAGTCCTCTCAAGGTGAGGCTCTTTCATTGCACTTCGATTGGGTTGACCCTTGCGATTACCCCAAATGTGGGTAACTCGAGCGTATAATTTCTGGTAGTGGGGACCTGCGTTCGCGCTAGTCCCCGCACCAAACCCCGGTGGCAAAGTTGGCTAATGGGAAGGTTTGTTGGTAACGTTTCAGGCAGGGCAGGGAAGGAGATGCGGTGGCGGTGTAAGGACTAAGGAAGGTGAGTTGTATTTGTGAATTCCACTGCTGAAATTGTAGGTGAATGTTCCGTACTTGGTGCACTGCAAAACTGTGATTTTATTTCTTTCATTCTTGGCCGTAGAGAGAGCGAGAGGACGTGTTTATTTCAGCCGCATCGATTTCCATCGATAGACGAGTGAGACAAGAAAATGCCAGCGGGTCGAGCTCTTATCCTCGTGCATCGTTTCGAAAACGTAAGTGGATGTGTGTTTGTACTGCTCCATCGCGATAGATTTCTTTTGCGTTGTGTTATGTTGCGTTCTGGAGAGCCCGTTTTGCATTGAGTAACTGAGGACCCGCCAGATCAGTTGGCGTTACATTTCTGTGGCCAACACTTTGTGGTTTCTCTATGTTATCAGTTAATTGGATTGTTATCATAAAAAGTAAATCTTTCATGGTCAGGATAGTGTCTTATCGGCCCTTTGAATACGTACTGTCCGTGTTGAGCAGGGAACAGTAAGACTTTGAAGTGCGCTACGTCACGTAAGTCACGTTTTCGCAGGATCAATGTTGTAGTGTTGTAGCCTTCGTTGTATGCATATCATCCGGGCTAGGTTAACTTCCATCTAATGCATAACAGTGCATGCATTTTTTACTTGTCGTATCCTGTTCTTTGCTCACACGAAAAGATACGTTTCATGTCATAAACGTTGGATTGATAAGATCTCGCGCGCACGCGCTCCCTTGGGAATACAAGTTCCACTTTCTCGTGTGAACTATTTTGTTTTTGTTGTATGTCTCATCTTTGACATATCGTTGGCATGTTGTGTTCAAAAAACCTGGTTTGGAATGTTCTTTCATTAAAGGAAACTGAGATTTTTTGAGATAATCAAGTGTACAGAAGGAAAAAGGGAAGCCTACAACACGGGGTATTCCCAGGCGGTCTCCCATCCAAGTACTAACCCCGCCCGACAGGGCTTAACTTCGGTGATCGGACGAGAACCGGTGTTTTCCCTGTGGTATGGTCGTAGACAAGTAATTCGCCGTGAAAATTAACTTTGTTATAAGGGAAAATAAAAACGAGGTCAGAGCAAGCACAATGTGCATTTGTCCTCTTGCCGTCAACGCAAGTGCCATGCAATGCTGGTCCTGCTGCCCACTGTACAAGGGCGATCGTTGTGTGCGCCTCGCTTTCAGGTTGGCTTTGGGCATTCCTTCCTTGGCACGGATTGTAATCGGACCACCATATCTCGTGGCCATGAGACTGGGAGCACCTTGTCCGCTGTGAGCATTTACGGGCATCGCTTCTCGGCCTTTTGGCTAAGATCAAGTGTAGTATCTGTTCTTATCAGCTTAATATCTGATACGCTGCTCATCGAGCAGCTCATATATTAAACTGATTTTTGGAACTGGGCCGTGGAAAAGAGGCTTGCCTCGTCCCGGCCACGGGTTGCCTCGGTATAGCACTACCTCCGAGCGTGGCCCACTTCCCTCTGGGGAAGAAATAATCAAGTGAAAGCAGAACAAATGACCAAGCAACCAACCTTCACATTTCTCTTCTCTTTTCTAGGTAGCATAGCAGCGAGTGGACAGCACGACACGACAGGACGAGGAGCACGTGACCCCCATTACCACATGGTATGCGCAGACAAGTTGCGTTTTTGCGGTTCCGGAGAGGTTGAAAAGGCATACTTACCTGACGCGGGTTTTTATTATCTGCCAGGTTCGTGCCTTTCCTTGTGGTACGCGTAAGTTCCGTATTGGAATTGGAGTGTGGGGACAAGCGTTTTTGGGATTTGTGGTAAGATTTTTGATTCCTGAGTTTTACTGGTGACCCTCCTGGGGACTTATGCTTGGCGTCCTGCCATAACCCAGGGTAGCCAGTCTTTCTGTTCCCTTCCTGGGAGCTTTGCTTTCCGGGGGGACTGTTTTTTCTCTTTTTCCCTTTTCATCATGCCTCTTGCGGCCTTTAAGAGGACAGTAGTCCTCGACCTTTCCGATGTTCCAACCTCTGTTCCCAGGGCGGAACTTGTTACAGCCATCAAGGGAAAGTTCACCCCCTTTGTGATTGACAGTATTCAGTTTGTTCCCGTAAAACTGGTTCAGATTACTTTCGCTGACCCAAAATGTAAAAATATTGTTGAAGGTTATGATTTTGTCACTTTAGCTGGTGCTAAGTGCAAAGTCATGTATGCTGGGCCTCGAGCTCAAAATGTTATGTTGTATCACTATCCCTTTGAGGAGAGTGATGATCGCCTCCGGCCCTACTTTTCCTCGTACGGGAAGGTGGAGACGATAAGGCACCAGCATTACCCGGGTGACCCTGCAATCTGCACTGGAGCCCGTATCATCAAAATGGTTCGTTCTGGCCGGATCCCTCGTAATCTGGACATTGCTGGATATAAATGTAAGGTGTGGTATGTGGGTCAGCCGGCCGAATGTGATATCTGTCGTGGGGAACACCTCACCAAAAACTGTGACTTGCGCGGGAAGTGCCGCAGGTGTCGGGAGCCTGGTCACATGGCCAGGGATTGCCCAACCCCCCCAATGCCTGGGGGAACCCACCATCTTCGCCTGCGACCCCCGCCCATCCGTCCGCTTCACTTGTTGTTGGTGCCACTCCCCCGGAGTCGCTGCCTCCCCTCCTGGATGTCAGTTCTGGTCCTGAGGACCTTCCCACTTCTCCTGCAAGCTCTGACCATGAGGACTCTGGGGACGAGGGGGTAACCCTTCGTCCTCCTGCCCCCACGCAACCTGGTATTTCAAGTTGGGGTTCCCACACCGACCTCAGGGACAATGAGTTATCCCCCCTGGTACTCCACCCATGGCCTCTCCTGCCACCAGTAAATGTTAAGGAGGGTGCGGCCCTCCCTAAAACGGTAATGGTGGGTCCTCGACGCGCGTGCAGGTGGCTGCCTCCCCCGCCGCTGCGTCTGATGGTTTGGCTGCGCCACAGAGTAATACAATGTTAACACTAGTAGTAACGTAGTTGGTGTAATGGACAATACTACTATAGTTAATGGAAAAGAAATGGAAATGGATAATAGTAATAATGTAGTTACTGGAAAAGAAATGACAAATAATGCTGTAGTTAATGGAAAAGAAATGGAAATGGATAATAGTAATAATGGAAAAGAAATGGATACGAATGATAATGAACTAGTTAATGAGACTGAATACAGTCAAAGTATATTTAGTGACGATGACCCTTTAACGGGCATCAATGTAACCCCTGTAAATACCCCACAGGTTCTATCTCTGTCTCCCGTAATGGTTAACGAGGTCGAGCTGACTGATTCACCAGTCACTAAGCGTGGACTTTCGGATGTTGAGGCTTCCTCTGATGATCAGGTCAAGTCTAAGAAGAAAGCGAAGAAACCTCTTCCTGGTTCTGCGGTCCCCGGCCGCTCGAAGTCTGGAAAGGGCAGGGAGTCTGGGAGGGCTGTTCATTCTGGCCTTCCCTCCTTGGCTCCCCCTGCCCCGGTTCGGAGCCGTCGCTCCTAGTTGTGCTGTCTCTCTCTTTCTTCTCAGTTATGGCTCTCTCTATCCTCTCCTTAAACACCAATGGTCTCAGGGACTCGTCCAAGCGCGCTGGTGTTCTGCACTGGTTACGTTCCTTTCCTCAGGTCCCTGACATTGTCTGCCTACAAGAGGGCCCACTGCTCTTCAGACAGTGAATGTCAGTCTGGTTTCGTTCATCTGGTTTTAATGCAGTTGCTTCTGTTGGCTCTGCACACTCTTGTGGTTGCATCATTTTATTCCGCCCCACGGTCACCCTTACGAGCTCTTGGTGTGACACCGCTGGGCGTGTTGTTTTTTGCCACTTTACCCATTCTGGGCACCCGTTTCGTATCTGCTGTCTCTACGCCCCCAATCGCAACCCAGCCCGTGACGACTTCCTGGACGACGTCTCGTCTTGGGTTGATCCCACCTATCCGACCTTCCTTGCCGGGGACTTTAACACTGTGTTCGACCGCGCCCTCGATCGTCGGGGCTCCAATGTCTCTGACACTTCCCGCGAAAGTACTGCTACCTTAAAACGTCTTTTTGACTCCTGCTGTTGTCTGGACATTTGGAGGCACCTGCATCCTTCCGATTCTGCCTTCTCTTGGACTCGCTCAGACGGCCTTATGGCCTCCCGTATTGATCTCATTGGTGCCCCGTACTCCTGTTACCATCAGTCTTGACTTGCGATATTATTCCTTGTCCGTTTTCGGATCACTGTGGTGTGGTGCTTTCTTGTAGTGTCCCAGACATTGCTGCTCCTGGGACAGTTTCTGGAAGCTCAACATTTCTGTCCTCAATGATGAGGACTATATCCAGCATATCACTAATTTTTGGTCCGTTTGGAGGCAGTCCATGCTGTCCTTCCCGTCACTAGCTAAGTGGTGGGATAAGGGCAAGAGCCAAATCAAAGGCCTCACAATTAAATATTGCGCTGAGCGCTCGAAAGAAAACATCGCAGTGTCGAGACCTCCTTGGCCGACTAGCTGGGCATCTTAAGAACCGTGTTGATGCCGGTTTCACCTCCTGTGTTGAGCCGTACCATTCTACCCTGTCTGCCCTTGCTGCCCTAGACCTCGAGGCAGCTCGGGGAGCCCAAGTCCGTGCTCGGGCCAATGGGTTGAGGAAGGTGAAACCTCCTCGGCCTTTTTCTTCCGTCTGGAAAAGAAGCGTGCCGCCGACCGACTTATTTCAGCACTTCGATGCGATGATGGCACAGTGGTCTCGAGTTCAAAGGACCTATGCCAGGCTTTTGCTTCCTTTTATTCTAACTTGTTTAGTGCCGAGCCTACTGACGGGGACGTGGCTCTTTCCCTGCTCGACGCCCTCACCTCCACCTTGTCCGCCGACCAGGCTCAACAGTGTGATGGTCCTCTCCAGTCGGAGGAGTGTTATACTGCTTTATGTGGGATGGCTCGAGGCAAGACCCCGGGCTTGGATGGCCTCCCTATGGAGTTTTATGTCAAATTCTGGCCGGTGCTCGGACAGGACCTCGTGCTCGTCCTGAACTCATGTTATGAGGCTGGCACTCTCAGCCTCTCTCAGCGTCGAGGCATCATTTCTCTCATCTTTAAGACGGGTGACCGGCTGAACCCTCGTAACTGGCGGCCAATTTCCCTCCTTAGTGTGGACTACAAGCTCGCTGCCCGCGTCATCGCTGGGCGTCTCCTGAAGGTTATTCATGCCGTGGTGGCTGAGGATCAAACCTGTGGTGTCCCCGGTCGTTATATTGGTGAGAACGTCGCTTATCTCCGAGACATGGTCCATTACGCCACGCAATCCGGGTCTCCTTGTGCCATCCTCTCGCTCGACCAAGAAAAAGCGTTTGATCGCGTTGATTGGTCCTTTCTGCATGCCACCCTCTGCAGAATGGGTTTCCAAACCTCCTTTCTGCGCTGGATCCGCCTTTTCTATAATGCTGTTCAGAGTGCTGTCATTGTTAACGGTCATGTCTCAAACTTTTTCAGTCTCACACGGGGGGTGCGTCAAGGCTGCCCCCTCGCACCTTTGCTGTATGTTATGGTCGCTGAGGTCTTGGCCGCCAATATTCGAGCAAATCCCGCCATTACTGGACCTTTGCTGCCTGGACTGCCCTCACCGCTCTCTCCAATTTCCCAGTACGCGGATGACACATCGCTCATCTTGTCCTCCGATGCCTCCATTAGGGCTGTTTTTGACACCTACACAAGGTATGAGCTTGGTTCTGGATCCAAGCTCAACCTGACAAAGTCTCGCGGCTTGTGGCTGGGGTCTTGGGCTGGCCGAACTGACCCCCCTGTCCCTCTCGACTGGACATCTTCTAAGCTTAAAATCCTCGGAGTCTTCATTGGCCCGCATGACATTGATGAACTAATTGGCGGCCTCGGATAGAGGCTGTGGAACGCGTCCTCTCCTCCTGGCGTCAGCGCTCCTTGTCTTTTCATGGCAAGGCTTTGGTCATCAATTGCCTGGCCCTCGCCAGGGTTTGGTATGTGGCATCCCTGGTCCACATGCCCCCCTGGGTACTTAAAGAACTTAACTCCCTTGTTTTCTCATTCTTCTGGAAAACCAAGCGGGAGCTCGTTGCACGTGCTGTGGTCGTTCAGCCCACATCGCTGGGAGGTTTCTCGGTGGTGGACATTAAGCTCAAGGTTTGGTCGCTTCTGGGTCAGTGGGTCAAACGGTCTACTTTGTCCTCGTCAAGCTGGTCCTCCTTTGTGTCGTACTGGTTTCAATCGTGTTTTGCTGCCTCCTCTCTTGATGTTTTCTCCCGTCCCGCTGCCTTCGACAGGTCCCTGTTACCGCCATTTTACTCCTCTTTGCTTTTGGCCTGGGAGTCGCTTGGTGGCTCTTTTTCCCCCTCCCGGGGAACTTTGGTTTTCGCATCCTCTGACCCTCACGTTGTCGCCTCCGTGGCTTTTTTTCTCTGCCAAAGTCGGTTACCAGTTTCTTTTATCCTGTTCCTCTGTCACACCGCACTGTGTAGTTAAGTTCTTTCCCTCCTTTGGGGACCTTTACTGGTATGATACGTGGCGCCAGTTCCACTTCTTTGATTTTGACCGCTTTGTTGTTGATTTCTCCTGGAAGGTAGCTCATGGTGTGATTTACACTGCTGAGCGTCTTCTCTCTTTTGGTTTATCTGTCTCCTCCGCTTGTTTTTGTGGTCCTGTCGTCGAGTCACTGTCGCATTTGCTCTTTGTGTGTCCCCTTGCTCAAAGTGTTGTTGGTTGGCTACAGTCCCTCCTTTTTCATTTCTCGCCTATGTGTCCTGTGCTTGAGCGTCGCCATTTACTTTTTGGTTTCAATTCCACTGAGCTTCACGCAGTGCCCAAAGTCTTCAGTTACCTGTTGTGTGCCTGTAAGTTTCACATCTGGCTGGCCCGCAATGACTACCGCTTTCGTTCTGTCAACCTGGGGCCCTCGCCGTCATTGAGGGAGCAAAGGCCCGTGTCAAGTTCCACCTCCCCTTGCTCTTCAAGCGTTTTTCAACCCGGAGACGTCGACGTTATTTTGCCCGCCAGTGGGGGGCGGATGGAGTCATCGCCTCTATGTTTCCAACAAGCTCGTTTTTCGCTTCGGGCCACCTGCTTAATTCACCCTCTGTACCACCTGATTTGCTTAGTTTTATTTCGCCTCTGTCGCCTAATACTGGTGACCAATGCCTCAGGCGTTGGATGAGTCTGTCGACTGGTGACCTTTGGTCTGCCATTCACCGCTGCTCATCGAGCAGCTCATATATTAAACTGATTTTTGGAACTGGGCCGTGGAAAAGAGGCTTGCCTCGTCCCGGCCACGGGTTGCCTCGGTATAGCACTACCTCCGAGCGTGGCCCACTTCCCTCTGGGGAAGAAATAATCAAGTGAAAGCAGAACAAATGACCAAGCAACCAACCTTCACATTCTCTTCTCTTTTCTAGGTAGCATAGCAGCGAGTGGACAGCACGACACGACAGGACGAGGAGCACGTGACCCCCATTACCACATGGTATGCGCAGACAAGTTGCGTTTTGCGGTTCCGGAGAGGTTGAAAAGGCATACTTACCTGACGCGGGAGGCACTGTGATCAGGGAGGCAGTCCTCTCAAGGTGAGGCTCTTTCATTGCACTTCGATTGGGTTGACCCTTGCGATTACCCCAAATGTGGGTAACTCGAGCGTATAATTTCTGGTAGTGGGGACCTGCGTTCGCGCTAGTCCCCGCACCAAACCCCGGTGGCAAAGTTGGCTAATGGGAAGGTTTGTTGGTAACGTTTCAGGCAGGGCAGGGAAGGAGATGCGGTGGCGGTGTAAGGACTAAGGAAGGTGAGTTGTATTTGTGAATTCCACTGCTGAAATTGTAGGTGAATGTTCCGTACTTGGTGCACTGCAAAACTGTGATTTTATTTCTTTCATTCTTGGCCGTAGAGAGAGCGAGAGGACGTGTTTATTTCAGCCGCATCGATTTCCATCGATAGACGAGTGAGACAAGAAAATGCCAGCGGGTCGAGCTCTTATCCTCGTGCATCGTTTCGAAAACGTAAGTGGATGTGTGTTTGTACTGCTCCATCGCGATAGATTTCTTTTGCGTTGTGTTATGTTGCGTTCTGGAGAGCCCGTTTTGCATTGAGTAACTGAGGACCCGCCAGATCAGTTGGCGTTACATTTCTGTGGCCAACACTTTGTGGTTTCTCTATGTTATCAGTTAATTGGATTGTTATCATAAAAAGTAAATCTTTCATGGTCAGGATAGTGTCTTATCGGCCCTTTGAATACGTACTGTCCGTGTTGAGCAGGGAACAGTAAGACTTTGAAGTGCGCTACGTCACGTAAGTCACGTTTTCGCAGGATCAATGTTGTAGTGTTGTAGCCTTCGTTGTATGCATATCATCCGGGCTAGGTTAACTTCCATCTAATGCATAACAGTGCATGCATTTTTTACTTGTCGTATCCTGTTCTTTGCTCACACGAAAAGATACGTTTCATGTCATAAACGTTGGATTGATAAGATCTCGCGCGCACGCGCTCCCTTGGGAATACAAGTTCCACTTTCTCGTGTGAACTATTTTGTTTTTGTTGTATGTCTCATCTTTGACATATCGTTGGCATGTTGTGTTCAAAAAACCTGGTTTGGAATGTTCTTTCATTAAAGGAAACTGAGATTTTTTGAGATAATCAAGTGTACAGAAGGAAAAAGGGAAGCCTACAACACGGGGTATTCCCAGGCGGTCTCCCATCCAAGTACTAACCCCGCCCGACAGGGCTTAACTTCGGTGATCGGACGAGAACCGGTGTTTTCCCTGTGGTATGGTCGTAGACAAGTAATTCGCCGTGAAAATTAACTTTGTTATAAGGGAAAATAAAAACGAGGTCAGAGCAAGCACAATGTGCATTTGTCCTCTTGCCGTCAACGCAAGTGCCATGCAATGCTGGTCCTGCTGCCCACTGTACAAGGGCGATCGTTGTGTGCGCCTCGCTTTCAGGTTGGCTTTGGGCATTCCTTCCTTGGCACGGATTGTAATCGGACCACCATATCTCGTGGCCATGAGACTGGGAGCACCTTGTCCGCTGTGAGCATTTACGGGCATCGCTTCTCGGCCTTTTGGCTAAGATCAAGTGTAGTATCTGTTCTTATCAGCTTAATATCTGATCGCTGCTCATCGAGCAGCTCATATATTAAACTGATTTTTGGAACTGGGCCGTGGAAAAGAGGCTTGCCTCGTCCCGGCCACGGGTTGCCTCGGTATAGCACTACCTCCGAGCGTGGCCCACTTCCCTCTGGGGAAGAAATAATCAAGTGAAAGCAGAACAAATGACCAAGCAACCAACCTTCACATTCTCTTCTCTTTTCTAGGTAGCATAGCAGCGAGTGGACAGCACGACACGACAGGACGAGGAGCACGTGACCCCCATTACCACATGGTATGCGCAGACAAGTTGCGTTTTGCGGTTCCGGAGAGGTTGAAAAGGCATACTTACCTGACGCGGGAGGCACTGTGATCAGGGAGGCAGTCCTCTCAAGGTGAGGCTCTTTCATTGCACTTCGATTGGGTTGACCCTTGCGATTACCCCAAATGTGGGTAACTCGAGCGTATAATTTCTGGTAGTGGGGACCTGCGTTCGCGCTAGTCCCCGCACCAAACCCCGGTGGCAAAGTTGGCTAATGGGAAGGTTTGTTGGTAACGTTTCAGGCAGGGCAGGGAAGGAGATGCGGTGGCGGTGTAAGGACTAAGGAAGGTGAGTTGTATTTGTGAATTCCACTGCTGAAATTGTAGGTGAATGTTCCGTACTTGGTGCACTGCAAAACTGTGATTTTATTTCTTTCATTCTTGGCCGTAGAGAGAGCGAGAGGACGTGTTTATTTCAGCCGCATCGATTTCCATCGATAGACGAGTGAGACAAGAAAATGCCAGCGGGTCGAGCTCTTATCCTCGTGCATCGTTTCGAAACAAGTAAGTGGATGTGTGTTTGTACTGTCTCCATCGCGATGATTTCGTTTGCGTTGTGTTATGTTGCGTTCTGGAGAGCCCGTTTTGCATTGAGTAACTGAGGACCCGCCAGATCAGTTGGCGTTACATTTCTGTGGCCAACACTTTGTGGTTTCTCTATGTTATCAGTTAATTGGATTGTTATCATAAAAAGTAAATCTTTCATGGTCAGGATGTGTCTTATCGGCCCTTGAATACGTACTGTCCGTGTTGAGCAGGGAACAGTAAGACTTTGAAGTGCGCTACGTCACGTAAGTCACGTTTTCGCAGGATCAATGTTGTAGTGTTGTAGCCTTCGTTGTATGCATATCATCCGGGCTAGGTTAACTTCCATCTAATGCATAACAGTGCATGCATTTTTTACTTGTCGTATCCTGTTCTTTGCTCACACGAAAAGATACGTTTCATGTCATAAACGTTGGATTGATAAGATCTCGCGCGCACGCGCTCCCTTGGGAATACAAGTTCCACTTTCTCGTGTGAACTATTTTGTTTTTGTTGTATGTCTCATCTTTGACATATCGTTGGCATGTTGTGTTCAAAAAACCTGGTTTGGAATGTTCTTTCATTAAAGGAAACTGAGATTTTTTGAGATAATCAAGTGTACAGAAGGAAAAAGGGAAGCCTACAACACGGGGTATTCCCAGGCGGTCTCCCATCCAAGTACTAACCCCGCCCGACAGGGCTTAAACTTCGGTGATCGGACGAGAACCGGTGTTTTCCCTGTGGTATGGTCGTAGACAAGTAATTCGCCGTGAAAATTAACTTTGTTATAAGGGAAAATAAAAACGAGGTCAGAGCAAGCACAATGTGCATTTGTCCTCTTGCCGTCAACGCAAGTGCCATGCAATGCTGGTCCTGCTGCCCACTGTACAAGGGCGATCGTTGTGTGCGCCTCGCTTTCAGGTTGGCTTTGGGCATTCCTTCCTTGGCACGGATTGTAATCGGACCACCATATCTCGTGGCCATGAGACTGGGAGCACCTTGTCCGCTGTGAGCATTTACGGGCATCGCTTCTCGGCCTTTTGGCTAAGATCAAGTGTAGTATCTGTTCTTATCAGCTTAATATCTGATACGCTGCTCATCGAGCAGCTCATATATTAAACTGATTTTTGGAACTGGGCCGTGGAAAAGAGGCTTGCCTCGTCCCGGCCACGGGTTGCCTCGGTATAGCACTACCTCCGAGCGTGGCCCACTTCCCTCTGGGGAAGAAATAATCAAGTGAAAGCAGAACAAATGACCAAGCAACCAACCTTCACATTTCTCTTCTCTTTTCTAGGTAGCATAGCAGCGAGTGGACAGCACGACACGACAGGACGAGGAGCACGTGACCCCCATTACCACATGGTATGCGCAGACAAGTTGCGTTTTTGCGGTTCCGGAGAGGTTGAAAAGGCATACTTACCTGACGCGGGTTTTTATTATCTGCCAGGTTCGTGCCTTTCCTTGTGGTACGCGTAAGTTCCGTATTGGAATTGGAGTGTGGGGACAAGCGTTTTTGGGATTTGTGGTAAGATTTTTGATTCCTGAGTTTTACTGGTGACCCTCCTGGGGACTTATGCTTGGCGTCCTGCCATAACCCAGGGTAGCCAGTCTTTCTGTTCCCTTCCTGGGAGCTTTGCTTTCCGGGGGGACTGTTTTTTCTCTTTTTCCCTTTTCATCATGCCTCTTGCGGCCTTTAAGAGGACAGTAGTCCTCGACCTTTCCGATGTTCCAACCTCTGTTCCCAGGGCGGAACTTGTTACAGCCATCAAGGGAAAGTTCACCCCCTTTGTGATTGACAGTATTCAGTTTGTTCCCGTAAAACTGGTTCAGATTACTTTCGCTGACCCAAAATGTAAAAATATTGTTGAAGGTTATGATTTTGTCACTTTAGCTGGTGCTAAGTGCAAAGTCATGTATGCTGGGCCTCGAGCTCAAAATGTTATGTTGTATCACTATCCCTTTGAGGAGAGTGATGATCGCCTCCGGCCCTACTTTTCCTCGTACGGGAAGGTGGAGACGATAAGGCACCAGCATTACCCGGGTGACCCTGCAATCTGCACTGGAGCCCGTATCATCAAAATGGTTCGTTCTGGCCGGATCCCTCGTAATCTGGACATTGCTGGATATAAATGTAAGGTGTGGTATGTGGGTCAGCCGGCCGAATGTGATATCTGTCGTGGGGAACACCTCACCAAAAACTGTGACTTGCGCGGGAAGTGCCGCAGGTGTCGGGAGCCTGGTCACATGGCCAGGGATTGCCCAACCCCCCCAATGCCTGGGGGAACCCACCATCTTCGCCTGCGACCCCCGCCCATCCGTCCGCTTCACTTGTTGTTGGTGCCACTCCCCCGGAGTCGCTGCCTCCCCTCCTGGATGTCAGTTCTGGTCCTGAGGACCTTCCCACTTCTCCTGCAAGCTCTGACCATGAGGACTCTGGGGACGAGGGGGTAACCCTTCGTCCTCCTGCCCCCACGCAACCTGGTATTTCAAGTTGGGGTTCCCACACCGACCTCAGGGACAATGAGTTATCCCCCCTGGTACTCCACCCATGGCCTCTCCTGCCACCAGTAAATGTTAAGGAGGGTGCGGCCCTCCCTAAAACGGTAATGGTGGGTCCTCGACGCGCGTGCAGGTGGCTGCCTCCCCCGCCGCTGCGTCTGATGGTTTGGCTGCGCCACAGAGTAATACAATGTTAACACTAGTAGTAACGTAGTTGGTGTAATGGACAATACTACTATAGTTAATGGAAAAGAAATGGAAATGGATAATAGTAATAATGTAGTTACTGGAAAAGAAATGACAAATAATGCTGTAGTTAATGGAAAAGAAATGGAAATGGATAATAGTAATAATGGAAAAGAAATGGATACGAATGATAATGAACTAGTTAATGAGACTGAATACAGTCAAAGTATATTTAGTGACGATGACCCTTTAACGGGCATCAATGTAACCCCTGTAAATACCCCACAGGTTCTATCTCTGTCTCCCGTAATGGTTAACGAGGTCGAGCTGACTGATTCACCAGTCACTAAGCGTGGACTTTCGGATGTTGAGGCTTCCTCTGATGATCAGGTCAAGTCTAAGAAGAAAGCGAAGAAACCTCTTCCTGGTTCTGCGGTCCCCGGCCGCTCGAAGTCTGGAAAGGGCAGGGAGTCTGGGAGGGCTGTTCATTCTGGCCTTCCCTCCTTGGCTCCCCCTGCCCCGGTTCGGAGCCGTCGCTCCTAGTTGTGCTGTCTCTCTCTTTCTTCTCAGTTATGGCTCTCTCTATCCTCTCCTTAAACACCAATGGTCTCAGGGACTCGTCCAAGCGCGCTGGTGTTCTGCACTGGTTACGTTCCTTTCCTCAGGTCCCTGACATTGTCTGCCTACAAGAGGGCCCACTGCTCTTCAGACAGTGAATGTCAGTCTGGTTTCGTTCATCTGGTTTTAATGCAGTTGCTTCTGTTGGCTCTGCACACTCTTGTGGTTGCATCATTTTATTCCGCCCCACGGTCACCCTTACGAGCTCTTGGTGTGACACCGCTGGGCGTGTTGTTTTTTGCCACTTTACCCATTCTGGGCACCCGTTTCGTATCTGCTGTCTCTACGCCCCCAATCGCAACCCAGCCCGTGACGACTTCCTGGACGACGTCTCGTCTTGGGTTGATCCCACCTATCCGACCTTCCTTGCCGGGGACTTTAACACTGTGTTCGACCGCGCCCTCGATCGTCGGGGCTCCAATGTCTCTGACACTTCCCGCGAAAGTACTGCTACCTTAAAACGTCTTTTTGACTCCTGCTGTTGTCTGGACATTTGGAGGCACCTGCATCCTTCCGATTCTGCCTTCTCTTGGACTCGCTCAGACGGCCTTATGGCCTCCCGTATTGATCTCATTGGTGCCCCGTACTCCTGTTACCATCAGTCTTGACTTGCGATATTATTCCTTGTCCGTTTTCGGATCACTGTGGTGTGGTGCTTTCTTGTAGTGTCCCAGACATTGCTGCTCCTGGGACAGTTTCTGGAAGCTCAACATTTCTGTCCTCAATGATGAGGACTATATCCAGCATATCACTAATTTTTGGTCCGTTTGGAGGCAGTCCATGCTGTCCTTCCCGTCACTAGCTAAGTGGTGGGATAAGGGCAAGAGCCAAATCAAAGGCCTCACAATTAAATATTGCGCTGAGCGCTCGAAAGAAAACATCGCAGTGTCGAGACCTCCTTGGCCGACTAGCTGGGCATCTTAAGAACCGTGTTGATGCCGGTTTCACCTCCTGTGTTGAGCCGTACCATTCTACCCTGTCTGCCCTTGCTGCCCTAGACCTCGAGGCAGCTCGGGGAGCCCAAGTCCGTGCTCGGGCCAATGGGTTGAGGAAGGTGAAACCTCCTCGGCCTTTTTCTTCCGTCTGGAAAAGAAGCGTGCCGCCGACCGACTTATTTCAGCACTTCGATGCGATGATGGCACAGTGGTCTCGAGTTCAAAGGACCTATGCCAGGCTTTTGCTTCCTTTTATTCTAACTTGTTTAGTGCCGAGCCTACTGACGGGGACGTGGCTCTTTCCCTGCTCGACGCCCTCACCTCCACCTTGTCCGCCGACCAGGCTCAACAGTGTGATGGTCCTCTCCAGTCGGAGGAGTGTTATACTGCTTTATGTGGGATGGCTCGAGGCAAGACCCCGGGCTTGGATGGCCTCCCTATGGAGTTTTATGTCAAATTCTGGCCGGTGCTCGGACAGGACCTCGTGCTCGTCCTGAACTCATGTTATGAGGCTGGCACTCTCAGCCTCTCTCAGCGTCGAGGCATCATTTCTCTCATCTTTAAGACGGGTGACCGGCTGAACCCTCGTAACTGGCGGCCAATTTCCCTCCTTAGTGTGGACTACAAGCTCGCTGCCCGCGTCATCGCTGGGCGTCTCCTGAAGGTTATTCATGCCGTGGTGGCTGAGGATCAAACCTGTGGTGTCCCCGGTCGTTATATTGGTGAGAACGTCGCTTATCTCCGAGACATGGTCCATTACGCCACGCAATCCGGGTCTCCTTGTGCCATCCTCTCGCTCGACCAAGAAAAAGCGTTTGATCGCGTTGATTGGTCCTTTCTGCATGCCACCCTCTGCAGAATGGGTTTCCAAACCTCCTTTCTGCGCTGGATCCGCCTTTTCTATAATGCTGTTCAGAGTGCTGTCATTGTTAACGGTCATGTCTCAAACTTTTTCAGTCTCACACGGGGGGTGCGTCAAGGCTGCCCCCTCGCACCTTTGCTGTATGTTATGGTCGCTGAGGTCTTGGCCGCCAATATTCGAGCAAATCCCGCCATTACTGGACCTTTGCTGCCTGGACTGCCCTCACCGCTCTCTCCAATTTCCCAGTACGCGGATGACACATCGCTCATCTTGTCCTCCGATGCCTCCATTAGGGCTGTTTTTGACACCTACACAAGGTATGAGCTTGGTTCTGGATCCAAGCTCAACCTGACAAAGTCTCGCGGCTTGTGGCTGGGGTCTTGGGCTGGCCGAACTGACCCCCCTGTCCCTCTCGACTGGACATCTTCTAAGCTTAAAATCCTCGGAGTCTTCATTGGCCCGCATGACATTGATGAACTAATTGGCGGCCTCGGATAGAGGCTGTGGAACGCGTCCTCTCCTCCTGGCGTCAGCGCTCCTTGTCTTTTCATGGCAAGGCTTTGGTCATCAATTGCCTGGCCCTCGCCAGGGTTTGGTATGTGGCATCCCTGGTCCACATGCCCCCCTGGGTACTTAAAGAACTTAACTCCCTTGTTTTCTCATTCTTCTGGAAAACCAAGCGGGAGCTCGTTGCACGTGCTGTGGTCGTTCAGCCCACATCGCTGGGAGGTTTCTCGGTGGTGGACATTAAGCTCAAGGTTTGGTCGCTTCTGGGTCAGTGGGTCAAACGGTCTACTTTGTCCTCGTCAAGCTGGTCCTCCTTTGTGTCGTACTGGTTTCAATCGTGTTTTGCTGCCTCCTCTCTTGATGTTTTCTCCCGTCCCGCTGCCTTCGACAGGTCCCTGTTACCGCCATTTTACTCCTCTTTGCTTTTGGCCTGGGAGTCGCTTGGTGGCTCTTTTTCCCCCTCCCGGGGAACTTTGGTTTTCGCATCCTCTGACCCTCACGTTGTCGCCTCCGTGGCTTTTTTTCTCTGCCAAAGTCGGTTACCAGTTTCTTTTATCCTGTTCCTCTGTCACACCGCACTGTGTAGTTAAGTTCTTTCCCTCCTTTGGGGACCTTTACTGGTATGATACGTGGCGCCAGTTCCACTTCTTTGATTTTGACCGCTTTGTTGTTGATTTCTCCTGGAAGGTAGCTCATGGTGTGATTTACACTGCTGAGCGTCTTCTCTCTTTTGGTTTATCTGTCTCCTCCGCTTGTTTTTGTGGTCCTGTCGTCGAGTCACTGTCGCATTTGCTCTTTGTGTGTCCCCTTGCTCAAAGTGTTGTTGGTTGGCTACAGTCCCTCCTTTTTCATTTCTCGCCTATGTGTCCTGTGCTTGAGCGTCGCCATTTACTTTTTGGTTTCAATTCCACTGAGCTTCACGCAGTGCCCAAAGTCTTCAGTTACCTGTTGTGTGCCTGTAAGTTTCACATCTGGCTGGCCCGCAATGACTACCGCTTTCGTTCTGTCAACCTGGGGCCCTCGCCGTCATTGAGGGAGCAAAGGCCCGTGTCAAGTTCCACCTCCCCTTGCTCTTCAAGCGTTTTTCAACCCGGAGACGTCGACGTTATTTTGCCCGCCAGTGGGGGGCGGATGGAGTCATCGCCTCTATGTTTCCAACAAGCTCGTTTTTCGCTTCGGGCCACCTGCTTAATTCACCCTCTGTACCACCTGATTTGCTTAGTTTTATTTCGCCTCTGTCGCCTAATACTGGTGACCAATGCCTCAGGCGTTGGATGAGTCTGTCGACTGGTGACCTTTGGTCTGCCATTCACCGCTGCTCATCGAGCAGCTCATATATTAAACTGATTTTTGGAACTGGGCCGTGGAAAAGAGGCTTGCCTCGTCCCGGCCACGGGTTGCCTCGGTATAGCACTACCTCCGAGCGTGGCCCACTTCCCTCTGGGGAAGAAATAATCAAGTGAAAGCAGAACAAATGACCAAGCAACCAACCTTCACATTCTCTTCTCTTTTCTAGGTAGCATAGCAGCGAGTGGACAGCACGACACGACAGGACGAGGAGCACGTGACCCCCATTACCACATGGTATGCGCAGACAAGTTGCGTTTTGCGGTTCCGGAGAGGTTGAAAAGGCATACTTACCTGACGCGGGAGGCACTGTGATCAGGGAGGCAGTCCTCTCAAGGTGAGGCTCTTTCATTGCACTTCGATTGGGTTGACCCTTGCGATTACCCCAAATGTGGGTAACTCGAGCGTATAATTTCTGGTAGTGGGGACCTGCGTTCGCGCTAGTCCCCGCACCAAACCCCGGTGGCAAAGTTGGCTAATGGGAAGGTTTGTTGGTAACGTTTCAGGCAGGGCAGGGAAGGAGATGCGGTGGCGGTGTAAGGACTAAGGAAGGTGAGTTGTATTTGTGAATTCCACTGCTGAAATTGTAGGTGAATGTTCCGTACTTGGTGCACTGCAAAACTGTGATTTTATTTCTTTCATTCTTGGCCGTAGAGAGAGCGAGAGGACGTGTTTATTTCAGCCGCATCGATTTCCATCGATAGACGAGTGAGACAAGAAAATGCCAGCGGGTCGAGCTCTTATCCTCGTGCATCGTTTCGAAAACGTAAGTGGATGTGTGTTTGTACTGCTCCATCGCGATAGATTTCTTTTGCGTTGTGTTATGTTGCGTTCTGGAGAGCCCGTTTTGCATTGAGTAACTGAGGACCCGCCAGATCAGTTGGCGTTACATTTCTGTGGCCAACACTTTGTGGTTTCTCTATGTTATCAGTTAATTGGATTGTTATCATAAAAAGTAAATCTTTCATGGTCAGGATAGTGTCTTATCGGCCCTTTGAATACGTACTGTCCGTGTTGAGCAGGGAACAGTAAGACTTTGAAGTGCGCTACGTCACGTAAGTCACGTTTTCGCAGGATCAATGTTGTAGTGTTGTAGCCTTCGTTGTATGCATATCATCCGGGCTAGGTTAACTTCCATCTAATGCATAACAGTGCATGCATTTTTTACTTGTCGTATCCTGTTCTTTGCTCACACGAAAAGATACGTTTCATGTCATAAACGTTGGATTGATAAGATCTCGCGCGCACGCGCTCCCTTGGGAATACAAGTTCCACTTTCTCGTGTGAACTATTTTGTTTTTGTTGTATGTCTCATCTTTGACATATCGTTGGCATGTTGTGTTCAAAAAACCTGGTTTGGAATGTTCTTTCATTAAAGGAAACTGAGATTTTTTGAGATAATCAAGTGTACAGAAGGAAAAGGGAAGCCTACAACACGGGGTATTCCCAGGCGGTCTCCCATCCAAGTACTAACCCCGCCCGACAGGGCTTAACTTCGGTGATCGGACGAGAACCGGTGTTTTCCCTGTGGTATGGTCGTAGACAAGTAATTCGCCGTGAAAATTAACTTTGTTATAAGGGAAAATAAAAACGAGGTCAGAGCAAGCACAATGTGCATTTGTCCTCTTGCCGTCAACGCAAGTGCCATGCAATGCTGGTCCTGCTGCCCACTGTACAAGGGCGATCGTTGTGTGCGCCTCGCTTTCAGGTTGGCTTTGGGCATTCCTTCCTTGGCACGGATTGTAATCGGACCACCATATCTCGTGGCCATGAGACTGGGAGCACCTTGTCCGCTGTGAGCATTTACGGGCATCCTTCTCGGCCTTTGGCTAAGATCAAGTGTAGTATCTGTTCTTATCAGCTTAATATCTGATACGCTGCTCATCGAGCAGCTCATATATTAAACTGATTTTTGGAACTGGGCCGTGGAAAAGAGGCTTGCCTCGTCCCGGCCACGGGTTGCCTCGGTATAGCACTACCTCCGAGCGTGGCCCACTTCCCTCTGGGGAAGAAATAATCAAGTGAAAGCAGAACAAATGACCAAGCAACCAACCTTCACATTCTCTTCTCTTTTCTAGGTAGCATAGCAGCGAGTGGACAGCACGACACGACAGGACGAGGAGCACGTGACCCCCATTACCACATGGTATGCGCAGACAAGTGCGTTTTGCGGTTCCGGAGAGGTTGAAAAGGCATACTTACCTGACGCGGGAGGCACTGTGATCAGGGAGGCAGTCCTCTCAAGGTGAGGCTCTTTCATTGCACTTCGATTGGGTTGACCCTTGCGATTACCCCAAATGTGGGTAACTCGAGCGTATAATTTCTGGTAGTGGGGACTGCGTTCGCGCTAGTCCCCGCACCAAACCCCGGTGGCAAAGTTGGCTAATGGGAAGGTTTGTTGGTAACGTTTCAGGCAGGGCAGGGAAGGAGATGCGGTGGCGGTGTAAGGACTAAGGAAGGTGAGTTGTATTTGTGAATTCCACTGCTGAAATTGTAGGTGAATGTTCCGTACTTGGTGCACTGCAAAACTGTGATTTTATTTCTTTCATTCTTGGCCGTAGAGAGAGCGAGAGGACGTGTTTATTTCAGCCGCATCGATTTCCATCGATAGACGAGTGAGACAAGAAAATGCCAGCGGGTCGAGCTCTTATCCTCGTGCATCGTTTCGAAAACGTAAGTGGATGTGTGTTTGTACTGCTCCATCGCGATAGATTTCTTTTGCGTTGTGTTATGTTGCGTTCTGGAGAGCCCGTTTTGCATTGAGTAACTGAGGACCCGCCAGATCAGTTGGCGTTACATTTCTGTGGCCAACACTTTGTGGTTTCTCTATGTTATCAGTTAATTGGATTGTTATCATAAAAAAGTAAATCTTTCATGGTCAGGATAGTGTCTTATCGGCCCTTTGAATACGTACTGTCCGTGTTGAGCAGGGAACAGTAAGACTTTGAAGTGCGCTACGTCACGTAAGTCACGTTTTCGCAGGATCAATGTTGTAGTGTTGTAGCCTTCGTTGTATGCATATCATCCGGGCTAGGTTAACTTCCATCTAATGCATAACAGTGCATGCATTTTTTACTTGTCGTATCCTGTTCTTTGCTCACACGAAAGATACGTTTCATGTCATAAACGTTGGATTGATAAGATCTCGCGCGCACGCGCTCCCTTGGGAATACAAGTTCCACTTTCTCGTGTGAACTATTTTGTTTTTGTTGTATGTCTCATCTTTGACATATCGTTGGCATGTTGTGTTCAAAAAACTGGTTTGGAATGTTCTTTCATTAAAAGAAACTGAGATTTTTTGAGATAATCAAGTGTACAGAAGGAAAAAGGGAAGCCTACAACACGGGGTATTCCCAGGCGGTCTCCCATCCAAGTACTAACCCCGCCCGACAGGGCTTAACTTCGGTGATCGGACGAGAACCGGTGTTTTCCCTGTGGTATGGTCGTAGACAAGTAATTCGCCGTGAAAATTAACTTTGTTATAAGGGAAAATAAAAACGAGGTCAGAGCAAGCACAATGTGCATTTGTCCTCTTGCCGTCAACGCAAGTGCCATGCAATGCTGGTCCTGCTGCCCACTGTACAAGGGCGATCGTTGTGTGCGCCTCGCTTTCAGGTTGGCTTTTGGGCATTCCTTCCTTGGCACGGATTGTAATCGGACCACCATATCTCGTGGCCATGAGACTGGGAGCACCTTGTCCGCTGTGAGCATTTACGGGCATCGCTTCTCGGCCTTTTGGCTAAGATCAAGTGTAGTATCTGTTCTTATCAGCTTAATATCTGATACGCTGCTCATCGAGCAGCTCATATATTAACTGATTTTTGGAACTGGGCCGTGGAAAAGAGGCTTGCCTCGTCCCGGCCACGGGTTGCCTCGGTATAGCACTACCTCCGAGCGTGGCCCACTTCCCTCTGGGGAAGAAATAATCAAGTGAAAGCAGAACAAATGACCAAGCAACCAACCTTCACATTCTCTTCTCTTTTCTAGGTAGCATAGCAGCGAGTGGACAGCACGACACGACAGGACGAGGAGCACGTGACCCCCATTACCACATGGTATGCGCAGACAAGTTGCGTTTTGCGGTTCCGGAGAGGTTGAAAAGGCATACTTACCTGACGCGGGAGGCACTGTGATCAGGGAGGCAGTCCTCTCAAGGTGAGGCTCTTTCATTGCACTTCGATTGGGTTGACCCTTGCGATTACCCCAAATGTGGGTAACTCGAGCGTATAATTTCTGGTAGTGGGGACCTGCGTTCGCGCTAGTCCCCGCACCAAACCCCGGTGGCAAAGTTGGCTAATGGGAAGTTTGTTGGTAACGTTTCAGGCAGGGCAGGGAAGGAGATGCGGTGGCGGTGTGTAAGGACTAAGGAAGGTGAGTTGTATTTGTGAATTCCACTGCTGAAATTGTAGGTGAATGTTCCGTACTTGGTTGCACTGCAAAACTGTGATTTATTTCTTTCATTCTTGGCCGTAGAGAGAGCGAGAGGACGTGTTTATTTCAGCCGCATCGATTTCCATCGATAGACGAGTGAGACAAGAAAATGCCAGCGGGTCGAGCTCTTATCCTCGTGCATCGTTTCGAAAACGTAAGTGGATGTGTGTTTGTACTGCTCCATCGCGATAGATTTCTTTTGCGTTGTGTTATGTTGCGTTCTGGAGAGCCCGTTTTGCATTGAGTAACTGAGGACCCGCCAGATCAGTTGGCGTTACATTTCTGTGGCCAAACACTTTGTGGTTTCTCTATGTTATCAGTAATTGGATTGTTATCATAAAAAGTAAATCTTTCATGGTCAGGATAGTGTCTTATCGGCCCTTTGAATACGTACTGTCCGTGTTGAGCAGGGAACAGTAAGACTTTGAAGTGCGCTACGTCACGTAAGTCACGTTTTCGCAGGATCAATGTTGTAGTGTTGTAGCCTTCGTTGTATGCATATCATCCGGGCTAGGTTAACTTCCATCTAATGCATAACAGTGCATGCATTTTTTACTTGTCGTATCCTGTTCTTTGCTCACACGAAAAGATACGTTTCATGTCATAAACGTTGGATTGATAAGATCTCGCGCGCACGCGCTCCCTTGGGAATACAAGTTCCACTTTCTCGTGTGAACTATTTTGTTTTTGTTGTATGTCTCATCTTTGACATATCGTTGGCATGTTGTGTTCAAAAAACCTGGTTTGGAATGTTCTTTCATTAAGGAAACTGAGATTTTTTGAGATAATCAAGTGTACAGAAGGAAAAAGGGAAGCCTACAACACGGGGTATTCCCAGGCGGTCTCCCATCCAAGTACTAACCCCGCCCGACAGGGCTTAACTTCGGTGATCGGACGAGAACCCGGTGTTTTCCCTGTGGTATGGTCGTAGACAAGTAATTCGCCGTGAAAATTAACTTTGTTATAAGGGAAAATAAAAACGAGGTCAGAGCAAGCACAATGTGCATTTGTCCTCTTGCCGTCAACGCAAGTGCCATGCAATGCTGGTCCTGCTGCCCACTGTACAAGGGCGATCGTTGTGTGCGCCTCGCTTTCAGGTTGGCTTTGGGCATTCCTTCCTTGGCACGGATTGTAATCGGACCACCATATCTCGTGGCCATGAGACTGGGAGCACCTTGTCCGCTGTGAGCATTTACGGGCATCGCTTCTCGGCCTTTTGGCTAAGATCAAGTGTAGTATCTGTTCTTATCAGCTTAATATCTGATACGCTGCTCATCGAGCAGCTCATATATTAAACTGATTTTTGGAACTGGGCCGTGGAAAAGAGGCTTGCCTCGTCCCGGCCACGGGTTGCCTCGGTATAGCACTACCTCCGAGCGTGGCCCACTTCCCTCTGGGGAAGAAATAATCAAGTGAAAAGCAGAACAAATGACCAAGCAACCAACCTTCACATTCTCTTTTCTCTTTTCTAGGTAGCATAGCAGCGAGTGGACAGCACGACACGACAGGACGAGGAGCACGTGACCCCCATTACCACATGGTATGCGCAGACAAGTTGCGTTTTGCGGTTCCGGAGAGGTTGAAAAGGCATACTTACCTGACGCGGGAGGCACTGTGATCAGGGAGGCAGTCCTCTCAAGGTGAGGCTCTTTCATTGCACTTCGATTGGGTTGACCCTTGCGATTACCCCAAATGTGGGGTAACTCGAGCGTATAATTCTGGTAGTGGGGACCTGCGTTCGCGCTAGTCCCCGCACCAAACCCCGGTGGCAAAGTTGGCTAATGGGAAGGTTTGTTGGTAACGTTTCAGGCAGGGCAGGGAAGGAGATGCGGTGGCGGTGTAAGGACTAAGGAAGGTGAGTTGTATTTGTGAATTCACTGCTGAAATTGTAGGTGAATGTTCCGTACTTGGTGCACTGCAAAACTGTGATTTTATTTCTTTCATTCTTGGCCGTAGAGAGAGCGAGAGGACGTGTTTATTTCAGCCGCATCGATTTCCATCGATAGACGAGTGAGACAAGAAAATGCCAGCGGGTCGAGCTCTTATCCTCGTGCATCGTTTCGAAAACGTAAGTGGATGTGTGTTTACTGCTCCATCGCGATAGATTTCTTTTGCGTTGTGTTATGTTGCGTTCTGGAGAGCCCGTTTTGCATTGAGTAACTGAGGACCCGCCAAGATCAGTTGGCGTTACATTTCTGTGGCCAACACTTTGTGGTTTCTCTATGTTATCAGTTAATTGGATTGTTATCATAAAAAGTAAATCTTTCATGGTCAGGATAGTGTCTTATCGGCCCTTTGAATACGTACTGTCCGTGTTGAGCAGGGAACAGTAAGACTTTGAAGTGCGCTACGTCACGTAAGTCACGTTTTCGCAGGATCAATGTTGTAGTGTTGTAGCCTTCGTTGTATGCATATCATCCGGGCTAGGTTAACTTCCATCTAATGCATAACAGTGCATGCATTTTTTACTTGTCGTATCCTGTTCTTTGCTCACACGAAAAGATACGTTTCATGTCATAAACGTTGGATTGATAAGATCTCGCGCGCACGCGCTCCCTTGGGAATACAAGTTCCACTTTCTCGTGTGAACTATTTTGTTTTTTTGTGTGTATGTCTCATCTTTGACATATCGTTGGCATGTTGTGTTCAAAAAACCTGGTTTGGAATGTTCTTTCATTAAAGGAAACTGAGATTTTTTGAGATAATCAAGTGTACAGAAGGAAAAAGGGAAGCCTACAACACGGGGTATTCCCAGGCGGTCTCCCATCCAAGTACTAACCCCGCCCGACAGGGCTTAACTTCGGTGATCGGACGAGAACCGGTGTTTTCCCTGTGGTATGGTCGTAGACAAGTAATTCGCCGTGAAAATTAACTTTGTTATAAGGGAAATAAAAAACGAGGGTCAGAGCAAGCACAATGTGCATTTGTCCTCTTGCCGTCAACGCAAGTGCCATGCAATGCTGGTCCTGCTGCCCACTGTACAAGGGCGATCGTTGTGTGCGCCTCGCTTTCAGGTTGGCTTTGGGCATTCCTTCCTTGGCACGGATTGTAATCGGACCCACCACCATATCTCGTGGCCATGAGACTGGGAGCACCTTGTCCGCTGTGAGCATTTACGGGCATCGCTTCTCGGCCTTTTGGCTAAGATCAAGTGTAGTATCTGTTCTTATCAGCTTTAATATCTGATACGCTGCTCATCGAGCAGCTCATATATTAAACTGATTTTGGAACTGGGCCGTGGAAAAGAGGCTTGCCTCGTCCCGGCCACGGGTTGCCTCGGTATAGCACTACCTCCGAGCGTGGCCCACTTCCCTCTGGGGAAGAAAATAATCAAGTGAAAGCAGAACAAATGACCAAGCAACCAACCTTCACATTCTCTTCTCTTTTCTAGGTAGCATAGCAGCGAGTGGACAGCACGACACGACAGGACGAGGAGCACGTGACCCCCATTACCACATGGTATGCGCAGACAAGTTGCGTTTTGCGGTTCCGGAGAGGTTGAAAAGGCATACTTACCTGACGCGGGAGGCACTGTGATCAGGGAGGCAGTCCTCTCAAGGTGAGGCTCTTTCATTGCACTTCGATTGGGTTGACCCTTGCGATTACCCCAAATGTGGGTAACTCGAGCGTATAATTTCTGGTAGTGGGGACCTGCGTTCGCGCTAGTCCCCGCACACCAACCCCCGGTGGCAAAGTTGGCTAATGGGAAGGTTTGTTGGTAACGTTTCAGGCAGGGCAGGGAAGGAGATGCGGTGGCGGGTGTAAGGACTAAGGAGGTGAGTTGTATTTGTGAATTCCACTGCTGAAATTGTAGGTGAATGTTCCGTACTTGGTGCACTGCAAAACTGTGATTTTATTTCTTCATTCTTGGCCGTAGAGAGAGCGAGAGGACGTGTTTATTCAGCCGCATCGATTTCCATCGATAGACGAGTGAGACAAGAAAATGCCAGCGGGTCGAGCTCTTATCCTCGTGCATCGTTTCGAAAACGTAAGTGGATGTGTGTTTGTACTGCTCCATCGCGATAGATTTCTTTTGCGTTGTGTTATGTTGCGTTCTGGAGAGCCCGTTTTGCATTGAGTAACTGAGGACCCGCCAGATCAGTTGGCGTTACATTTCTGTGGCCAACACTTTGTGGTTTCTCTATGTTATCAGTTAATTGGATTGTTATCATAAAAAGTAAATCTTTCATGGTCAGGATAGTGTCTTATCGGCCCTTTGAATACGTACTGTCCGTGTTTGAGCAGGGAACAGTAAGACTTTGAAGTGCGCTACGTCACGTAAGTCACGTTTTCGCAGGATCAATGTTGTAGTGTTGTAGCCTTCGTTGTATGCATATCATCCGGGCTAGGTTACTTCCATCTAATGCATAACAGTGCATGCATTTTTTACTTGTCGTATCCTGTTCTTTGCTCACACGAAAAGATACGTTTCATGTCATAAACGTTGGATTGATAAGATCTCGCGCGCGCGCACGCGCTCCCTTGGGAATACAAGTTCCACTTTCTCGTGTGAACTATTTTGTTTTTTGTTGTATGTCTCATCTTTGACATATCGTTGGCATGTTGTGTTCAAAAAACCTGGTTTGGAATGTTCTTTCATTAAAGGAAACTGAGATTTTTTGAGATAATCAAGTGTACAGAAGGAAAAAGGGAAGCCTACAACACGGGTATTCCCAGGCGGTCTCCCATCCAAGTACTAACCCCGCCCGACAGGGCTTAACTTCGGTGATCGGACGAGAACCGGTGTTTTCCCTGTGGTATGGTCGTAGACAAGTAATTCGCCGTGAAAATTAACTTTGTTAAAGGGAAAATAAAAACGAGGTCAGAGCAAGCACAATGTGCATTTGTCCTCTTGCCGTCAACGCAAGTGCCATGCAATGCTGGTCCTGCTGCCCACTGTACAAGGGCGATCGTTGTGTGCGCCTCGCTTTCAGGTTGGCTTTGGGCATTCCTTCCTTGGCACGGATTGTAATCGGACCACCATATCTCGTGGCCATGAGACTGGGAGCACCTTGTCCGCTGTGAGCATTTACGGGCATCGCTTCTCGGCCTTTTGGCTAAGATCAAGTGTAGTATCTGTTCTTATCAGCTTAATATCTGATACGCTGCTCATCGAGCAGCTCATATATTAAACTGATTTTTGGAACTGGGCCGTGGAAAAGAGGCTTGCCTCGTCCCGGCCACGGGTTGCCTCGGTATAGCACTACCTCCGAGCGTGGCCCACTTCCCTCTGGGGAAGAAATAATCAAGTGAAAGCAGAACAAATGACCAAGCAACCAACCTTCACATTCTCTTCTCTTTTCTAGGTAGCATAGCAGCGAGTGGACAGCACGACACGACAGGACGAGGAGCACGTGACCCCCATTACCACATGGTATGCGCAGACAAGTTTGCGTTTTGCGGTTTCCGGAGAGGTTGAAAAGGCATACTTACCTGACGCGGGAGGCACTGTGATCAGGGAGGCAGTCCTCTCAAGGTGAGGCTCTTTCATTGCACTTCGATTGGGTTGACCCTTGCGATTACCCCAATGTGGGTAACTCGAGCGTATAATTTCTGGTAGTGGGGACCTGCGTTCGCGCTAGTCCCCGCACCAAACCCCGGTGGCAAAGTTGGCTAATGGGGAAGGTTTGTTGGTAACGTTTCAGGCAGGGCAGGGAAGGAGATGCGGTGGCGGTGTAAGGACTAAGGAAGGTGAGTTGTATTTGTGAATTCCACTGCTGAAATTGTAGGTGAATGTTCCGTACTTGGTGCACTGCAAAACTGTGATTTTATTTCTTTCATTCTTGGCCGTAGAGAGAGCGAGAGGACGTGTTTATTCAGCCGCATCGATTTCCATCGATAGACGAGTGAGACAAGAAAAATGCCAGCGGGTCGAGCTCTTATCCTCGTGCATCGTTTCGAAAACGTAAGTGGATGTGTGTTTGTACTGCTCCATCGCGATAGATTTCTTTTGCGTTGTGTTATGTTGCGTTCTGGAGAGCCCGTTTTGCATTGAGTAACTGAGGACCCGCCAGATCAGTTGGCGTTACATTTCTGTGGCCAACACTTTGTGGTTTCTCTATGTTATCAGTTAATTGGATTGTTATCATAAAAAGTAAATCTTTCATGGTCAGGATAGTGTCTTATCGGCCCTTTGAATACGTACTGTCCGTGTTGAGCAGGGAACAGTAAGACTTTGAAGTGCGCTACGTCACGTAAGTCACGTTTTCGCAGGATCAATGTTGTAGTGTTGTAGCCTTCGTTGTATGCATATCATCCGGGCTAGGTTAACTTCCATCTAATGCATAACAGTGCATGCATTTTTTACTTGTCGTATCCTGTTCTTTGCTCACACGAAAAGATACGTTTCATGTCATAAACGTTGGATTGATAAGATCTCGCGCGCACGCGCTCCCTTGGGAATACAAGTTTTCCACTTTTCTCGTGTGAACTATTTTGTTTTTGTTGTATGTCTCATCTTTGACATATCGTTGGCATGTTGTGTTCAAAAAACCTGGTTGGAATGTTCTTTCATTAAAGGAAACTGAGATTTTTTTGAGATAATCAAGTGTACAGAAGGAAAAAGGGAAGCCTACAACACGGGGTATTCCCAGGCGGGTCTCCCATCCAAGTACTAACCCCGCCCGACAGGGCTTAACTTCGGTGATCGGACGAGAACCGTGTTGTTTCCTGTGGTGGTATGGTCGTAGACAAGTAATTCGCCGTGAAAATTAACTTTGTTATAAGGGAAAATAAAAAACGAGGTCAGAGCAAGCACAATGTGCATTTGTCCTCTTGCCGTCAACGCAAGTGCCATGCAATGCTGGTCCTGCTGCCCACTGTACAAGGGCGATCGTTGTGTGCGCCTCGCTTTCAGGTTGGCTTTGGGCATTCCTTCCTTGGCACGGATTGTAATCGGACCACCATATCTCGTGGCCATGAGACTGGGAGCACCTTGTCCGCTGTGAGCATTTACGGGCATCGCTTCTCGGCCTTTTGGCTAAGATCAAGTGTAGTATCTGTTCTTATCAGCTTAATATCTGATACCGCTGCTCATCGAGCAGCTCATATATTAAACTGATTTTTGGAACTGGGCCGTGGAAAAGAGGCTTGCCTCGTCCCGGCCACGGGTTGCCTCGGTATAGCACTACCTCCGAGCGTGGCCCACTTCCCTCTGGGGAAGAAATAATCAAGTGAAAGCAGAACAAATGACCAAGCAACCAACCTTCACATTCTCTTCTCTTTTCTAGGTAGCATAGCAGCGAGTGGACAGCACGACACGACAGGACGAGGAGCACGTGACCCCCATTACCACATGGTATGCGCAGACAAGTTGCGTTTTGCGGTTCCGGAGAGGTTGAAAAGGCATACTTACCTGACGCGGGAGGCACTGTGATCAGGGAGGCAGTCCTCTCAAGGTGAGGCTCTTTCATTGCACTTCGATTGGGTTGACCCTTGCGATTACCCCAAATGTGGGTAACTCGAGCGTATAATTTCTGGTAGTGGGGACCTGCGTTCGCGCTAGTCCCCGCACCAAACCCCGGTGGCAAAGTTGGCTAATGGGAAGGTTTGTTGGTAACGTTTCAGGCAGGGCAGGGAAGGAGATGCGGTGGCGGTGTAAGGACTAAGGAAGGTGAGTTGTATTTGTGAATTCCACTGCTGAAATTGTAGGTGAATGTTCCGTACTTGGTGCACTGCAAAACTGTGATTTTATTTCTTTCATTCTTGGCCGTAGAGAGAGCGAGAGGACGTGTTTATTTCAGCCGCATCGATTTCCATCGATAGACGAGTGAGACAAGAAAATGCCAGCGGGTCGAGCTCTTATCCTCGTGCATCGTTTCGAAAACGTAAGTGGATGTGTGTTTGTACTGCTCCATCGCGATAGATTTCTTTTGCGTTGTGTTATGTTGCGTTCTGGAGAGCCCGTTTTGCATTGAGTAACTGAGGACCCGCCAGATCAGTTGGCGTTACATTTCTGTGGCCAACACTTTGTGGTTTCTCTATGTTATCAGTTAATTGGATTGTTATCATAAAAAGTAAATCTTTCATGGTCAGGATAGTGTCTTATCGGCCCTTTGAATACGTACTGTCCGTGTTGAGCAGGGAACAGTAAGACTTTGAAGTGCGCTACGTCACGTAAGTCACGTTTTCGCAGGATCAATGTTGTAGTGTTGTAGCCTTCGTTGTATGCATATCATCCGGGCTAGGTTAACTTCCATCTAATGCATAACAGTGCATGCATTTTTTACTTGTCGTATCCTGTTCTTTGCTCACACGAAAAGATACGTTTCATGTCATAAACGTTGGATTGATAAGATCTCGCGCGCACGCGCTCCCTTGGGAATACAAGTTCCACTTTCTCGTGTGAACTATTTTGTTTTTGTTGTATGTCTCATCTTTGACATATCGTTGGCATGTTGTGTTCAAAAAACCTGGTTTGGAATGTTCTTTCATTAAAGGAAACTGAGATTTTTTGAGATAATCAAGTGTACAGAAGGAAAAAGGGAAGCCTACAACACGGGGTATTCCCAGGCGGTCTCCCATCCAAGTACTAACCCCGCCCGACAGGGCTTAACTTCGGTGATCGGACGAGAACCGGTGTTTTCCCTGTGGTATGGTCGTAGACAAGTAATTCGCCGTGAAAATTAACTTTGTTATAAGGGAAAATAAAAACGAGGTCAGAGCAAGCACAATGTGCATTTGTCCTCTTGCCGTCAACGCAAGTGCCATGCAATGCTGGTCCTGCTGCCCACTGTACAAGGGCGATCGTTGTGTGCGCCTCGCTTTCAGGTTGGCTTTGGGCATTCCTTCCTTGGCACGGATTGTAATCGGACCACCATATCTCGTGGCCATGAGACTGGGAGCACCTTGTCCGCTGTGAGCATTTACGGGCATCGCTTCTCGGCCTTTTGGCTAAGTGTACCAATTGGCCTTAGTGGGAGCTACACTTCGTGGACCTCTTCGTCTGCGCCCCCCAACACTTATGGAAGAAGACTCAACTGCTGCTGTTGCTGACCCTGAAGATGCTAGTACTGCTGAGGTTATCCCCCCCACAATTGTGAGTATGGATGCTGCCGACGCAGATATGAATGCTGATGCTGATGCTGATGCTGGCGCTGTGCCAATGCCACTGTTGAAGTTCCTGAAGTTCCTGATGGTGAAGAAGCCTTCACGCCCGAGCTCTTCTCGCCATTGGAGTCTGAAGTTGTTGTCCCACAAGCGCTGGCTAACATGGCCAAAAGTGGTGTACGTTTCTGTGCTTCTCCTCGTGAGATTTGGTCCCACTCTCCAGACAACCGTGGAGTGGCTCTTAAGAAGGGATTCTCCGTGTTTTTTAAGTTGGACTCTCCTTCCAACAGCCAAAAGATCTTGGGCAGTTTTGATGAAGCTGGCGTTGATATCGACTCCATTGTGTCCATCCAGTATTGCGCTTCTAACAAAAATTGGGTCGTCACCTTTAGATCAGTTGCGGCAAAAGAAGCAGCGCTCCGTATTCCCCACCTCGATATCGAGGGGTCACGTGTTCTTATCGGTGATAGGCAGAATGCTGTAACCTTGGTCAAGCTTTACGAAGCTCCGGTGGAACTCCCGGACTCTGTTCTGATTGGCCGTTTATCCACCTATGGCACTGTTCTTTCTTTTCGTAGGGATCGTTCTGGCGATAGTTTGTTCAATGGGAACCGTACTGCCCGGATGCGTCTCAGCAAGCCCATCCCTTCCTCTGTTCGAGTAGTGGGCGAATTTGTTCGGATCTGGTACCCGGGACAGCCACAGACCTGCAGGCGCTGCGGGGCCCTTGGGCACTTCGCGGCCGTCTGTCGGTCTGTGCGCTGCGCCAACTGCGAAGAGCCTGGCCACTTGTCAAGATCCTGTCCGTGTGACCCTATGTGTTCCATTTGTATGAAGCCTGATCATTCAACAGCTGCGTGCCCGTTCCTTATCCACAGTGCTGATGTAGACCCGTCATCTTCTGGTCCTCGTACGCGTCCTCGTGAGTCTCCCGAGCCCTCTTCCTATGCTGCTGTTGCCTCTCGTCCGCCTGCTCCAGCTCCGGTTCCTGCTGCTCAGCCTCCTCCAGTCAGTAAACCTCCCCAGGTGCAGAGACGCCCCCTAGCTCCGAAGCCCCCCGATGCGGCTCATAAGGAATCTAGTGATGCAAGTGATGAATCTAGTAGTGAGGAGTCTGGTTCTGAGTCTGTTTCTGGGTCCTCTCCTCAACAAGGAAAAGGCTGGGATGATCAAGTTGAACGTGAATCTAAAGGATCTGGTAGGACAAGTAGTCATGTTGGCCGCCGTGATCGGGAGCGAGAGCGAGAGCGAGAGCGGGAGCGGGAGCGGGAGCGGGAACGGGAACGGGAACGGGAACGGGAACGGGAACGGGAACGGGAACGTGACCGTGACCGTGACCGTGACCGTGACCGTGACCGGGACCGTGACCGTGACCGTGACCGTGAACGTGAACGTGAACGTGACCGTGATCGTGAGTACCGTCGCGGGCGTGGCCGTTCCCGCAGCCACGACCGTCATCGATCTAGAACTCGATTGCGCGGGGATCATACTTACAGCGAGTCTGAAGGGTGGACCACGGTTGGTAAACGCCACCATTAGTACCAATGCTAAAGCTCCTTTCTCTGAACGTCCGTGGGCTTGTATCACCCACTAAGAGTGACCTGATCCTAAACGAATTATCTCGCCTAAGTTGCGATTTGATCCTATTACAGGAGACTCATGTTTCAAACAAACGTCAAGCTGATGCTTTTTCTCGTAAATGGCCCGGTAAATGTTTTTGGTCCTTCGGGACGGGCAGGTCGGCTGGTGTAGCCCTGCTCACCCCTCCGAATTTTCCAGGAACCATCTCTCGCTTTATTTTTGATTCAGATGGTAGAGTCTTAAGTGCATTGGTACTTTTGGGGCAGCAGCGGATTAATGTCATTAATATTTACGCTCCAAACACCGTTACCGGACGCAAGCACTTTTTCCAAAATCTGCATTCCTTTTTTCTATCCCCTATTCGGATAGTGGCCGGTGATTTTAATTGTATCGATAATCCTCTCGACCGTCTTGTCCTAGTTGATGATTCTCTTCCTGATAAGTCAGTCCTTAAATCCTTCATTTCAGACTGTTCTCTTGTTGATATTTGGCGCAGACGGAACCCTCGTGGTGTTTCCTTCACTTGGGCCAATACCGGCTATTCTCAAGCTTCGCGCCTCGATCGCTTTTTGATTTCTCGTTCCCTTGTTCCGCACGTTCGAACCTCCGATGTAATGCCGTGTGTTTTTTCGGACCACGATTTTGTTCGTCTATTTTTGTCTCTCGACAATTTTTCTTGTCCCCGTAGCGGTGTTTGGCGGTTTAATACAAGTTTCTTGTCCGATGAGTCTTTTAAGAGCAAAATGTCTGCGTTTATTGCTTCCTTTAAGGAGCGTGTCTCCGACTTCGATTCCCTTGGTGCTTGGTGGGAGGCTTTAAAACTTGGCATTCGTAGGTTTTGTATCGAGTTTTGCGTTAATAAACAAAGGCAGATTAATAGTGAACGCAGTTCTTTGACCAAGCGCTTGATCCACGCAAAGAACTCTCTGGCCTCTGGTGGCTCCCAGGCCGCTTCTGAGGTCAGGGATCTTGAAAGCGCCCTCTCTTCCCTGGTTTCCCAGGAAGCGGAGGGCGCAAAAATTCGTTCACGTGCCAAGTGGGTTGAAGAAGGAGAACGGCCGACTAGATATTTTTTCCGCCTCGAGAAAAAACGTGCTGAAAAGAACTCCATGGACTGCCTTCTGGATGCCAATGGCGTCGAGAAGACGTCCCAACACGATTTGGAATTAGTCCTTGTAGATTTCTATAAGTCATTGTTTGCCAAGGATACCTTGGATCTTTCTGTTCAAATGGATTTAATTAATGACCTAGACCTTTCTCTGTCGAATGCTGAACGAGAGAGCTGTGAGGGGGAGTTGACAAAAGACGAGCTTTTTTCGGCTGTTAGCGGTCTTCAAACCGGCAAGTCCCCAGGGTCTGATGGTCTCCCAACCGAATTTTATGTTGCTTTCTGGGGGGATCTTGGTGATGCCCTTGCTCGTGTTTTGAATGAGGGCTTTCATCGGGGTTCCCTCATTGACTCTCAGCGAGAGGGCCTCTTGCGTCTGATACACAAGAAAGACGATAAGCGCATGCCGAAAAACTGGCGCCCCATCTCTTTGCTAAATACCGATTATAAAATCGCTTCTAAGGCTATTACCGAGCGTCTCAAGCCTGTAATGTGTTCTATTGTTCATCGCGATCAGTCGTGCTCTGTAGTTGGGAGATCTATCTTCTCTAATCTCCTTCTGATTCGTGACACCCTCGACATGATTAGTAAAACTAACGAATCTGGAATACTTGTGACCTTAGACCAAGAAAAGGCCTTTGACCGTGTCGACCACGCCTTTCTCATGCGCGTTTTGTCTAAGTTCGGTTTTGGTCCCTCTTTTTGTCAATGGGTGAGTCTCTTTTATAACAATGTCTTTTCGCGCATTATTTGTAACGGGTCTCTTTCCGCCCCTGTTTTTTTGGGAAGGGGTGTTAGGCAGGGTTGTCCCCTCTCCCCCCTTTTATACGTGCTGGTTTCTGAAATCCTGTCTACCCAAATTCGAAAATGTCCGGACATTGTTGGCTTTCTTCTCCCTGGTGCGGCTGGCTTACAATTTAAGATTTCTCAGTACGCTGACGATGCAACTTGCTTTTTGAAATCGGAAAGTTCCCTATGTCACCTTTTGCGAGTGGTTCGCAGGTTTGAAATAGCTTCGGGAGCAAAACTTAACACGACTAAGACCGAGGCTATGTGGCTTGGGAGGTGGAGGGCGAACGGTGCCTCCCCCTTTGGTTTAAAGTGGGTCTCTAAAATTAGGATATTGGGTGTTTTCTTTTCTAACGGTCTGGTTTCTGTCGAGTCAGACAACTGGAAACCTAAGCTAGATAAGCTCGAAAATGTTATCAATTTGTGGAGACAAAGGGAACTTTCTTTTGTTGGCCGCACAATGATTATTAATGTCCTCGGGGCGAGTAGGTTTTGGCACGTTGCCAAAATCCTCGCACCTCCGCGATGGGTGTGTGACCGCTACAAACGTCTTGTTTGGCCTTTCATTTGGAAAGGCAAAATGGAGAACGTGAGTCGACAGCGCTGCTGTGCACCTTTGTCTTCTGGCGGCCTTGGTGTCGTCGACTTTCAGACCAAGTGTGCCAGCCTGCGTCTGTCCTGTTTTTTAAGTCTTCGAGATGACTTCGGTTCTGATAAATGGCATTTTTTGGCCCGCTTCTTTCTTGGGAATTGTCTTTTTAAGTTTGATCCTCGCTTCTCTTTCGCGAGCAATTCCGTCCCTTCTTCTTCGGATCCCTCCCTGTGTTACCGTCAGTGTCTTGCTTTGTTTCAGTCTCTGTTTGAGCGTCATGGGTCTGTGCCTGATGATTTATCTTGTAAGAACATTTATTCCTTGTTGTCTGTATTTCCGTCCCCTGCTCCAACATGCGCTAGTTTTTGGGGAGCCGTTGTTGGCCGCCCCATAATCCGGTGGGTGTCCGTGTGGCGAAAGTCTCGTCTTAAGTTTATCGAGAATTATAAATGCGATGTTCTCTGGCTCCTTTTACATAATGCAGTTCGGGTGCGATATAACCTCAAGGTTTGGGGTTATATTGCCTCCGACCGTTGTGCTGTTTGTTCTCGTATTGAATCCCCTTGTCATTGTTTTGTTGCATGTCGTAGGGTCGTTCATGTCTGGAATTTCTTTACGCCCTTTCTCTCTCGTCTCCTTGGTTCTCCCTTTGTGCTGTCCTTTTCTTCTGTTTTGTTTCCCTTGTCCCCTATTTCGTCGTCCGCGGGGCACCGTCTGTCTAGTTATCTCATTGCGACTATCGTTTACTTCGTTTGGCTGGCGCGTAACCTTGCGACTTTTCGAAACAGCTCTCTTGGCTCACGTTCTATTATTAACATGATTATTAAAGATATTAAGTTGCGTATCTTAGGCGAACCTGTCTCTAGAGTTAAAGATTTTTGGTCGACCGGTAGTGTAATCTGTTCTGTTGATTGTAACGGTCGTCCTATTTTTCACTTTTAGTTCTTTTTGTTCATTAGATAGTTCAGGTAGGCAATTGCACCTTGCACCTTGCTTTGAGATGGACTCTGTTTACCTTTTTGCACCGACGCACTGTAATTATTAGCCGCTCTAGTACCTTCTTGTAATCAGGTCTTTTTACCTGGGCCCTTAGGCCCTTGTAAATAAAATTTTATCAAAAAAAAAAAAAATCTGTTCTTATCAGCTTAATATCTGATACGCTGCTCATCGAGCAGCTCATATATTAAACTGATTTTTGGAACTGGGCCGTGGAAAAGAGGCTTGCCTCGTCCCGGCCACGGGTTGCCTCGGTATAGCACTACCTCCGAGCGTGGCCCACTTCCCTCTGGGGAAGAAATAATCAAGTGAAAGCAGAACAAATGACCAAGCAACCAACCTTCACATTCTCTTCTCTTTTCTAGGTAGCATAGCAGCGAGTGGACAGCACGACACGACAGGACGAGGAGCACGTGACCCCCATTACCACATGGTATGCGCAGACAAGTTGCGTTTTGCGGTTCCGGAGAGGTTGAAAAGGCATACTTACCTGACGCGGGAGGCACTGTGATCAGGGAGGCAGTCCTCTCAAGGTGAGGCTCTTTCATTGCACTTCGATTGGGTTGACCCTTGCGATTACCCCAAATGTGGGTAACTCGAGCGTATAATTTCTGGTAGTGGGGACCTGCGTTCGCGCTAGTCCCCGCACCAAACCCCGGTGGCAAAGTTGGCTAATGGGAAGGTTTGTTGGTAACGTTTCAGGCAGGGCAGGGAAGGAGATGCGGTGGCGGTGTAAGGACTAAGGAAGGTGAGTTGTATTTGTGAATTCCACTGCTGAAATTGTAGGTGAATGTTCCGTACTTGGTGCACTGCAAAACTGTGATTTTATTTCTTTCATTCTTGGCCGTAGAGAGAGCGAGAGGACGTGTTTATTTCAGCCGCATCGATTTCCATCGATAGACGAGTGAGACAAGAAAATGCCAGCGGGTCGAGCTCTTATCCTCGTGCATCGTTTCGAAAACGTAAGTGGATGTGTGTTTGTACTGCTCCATCGCGATAGATTTCTTTTGCGTTGTGTTATGTTGCGTTCTGGAGAGCCCGTTTTGCATTGAGTAACTGAGGACCCGCCAGATCAGTTGGCGTTACATTTCTGTGGCCAACACTTTGTGGTTTCTCTATGTTATCAGTTAATTGGATTGTTATCATAAAAAGTAAATCTTTCATGGTCAGGATAGTGTCTTATCGGCCCTTTGAATACGTACTGTCCGTGTTGAGCAGGGAACAGTAAGACTTTGAAGTGCGCTACGTCACGTAAGTCACGTTTTCGCAGGATCAATGTTGTAGTGTTGTAGCCTTCGTTGTATGCATATCATCCGGGCTAGGTTAACTTCCATCTAATGCATAACAGTGCATGCATTTTTTACTTGTCGTATCCTGTTCTTTGCTCACACGAAAAGATACGTTTCATGTCATAAACGTTGGATTGATAAGATCTCGCGCGCACGCGCTCCCTTGGGAATACAAGTTCCACTTTCTCGTGTGAACTATTTTGTTTTTGTTGTATGTCTCATCTTTGACATATCGTTGGCATGTTGTGTTCAAAAAACCTGGTTTGGAATGTTCTTTCATTAAAGGAAACTGAGATTTTTTGAGATAATCAAGTGTACAGAAGGAAAAAGGGAAGCCTACAACACGGGGTATTCCCAGGCGGTCTCCCATCCAAGTACTAACCCCGCCCGACAGGGCTTAACTTCGGTGATCGGACGAGAACCGGTGTTTTCCCTGTGGTATGGTCGTAGACAAGTAATTCGCCGTGAAAATTAACTTTGTTATAAGGGAAAATAAAAACGAGGTCAGAGCAAGCACAATGTGCATTTGTCCTCTTGCCGTCAACGCAAGTGCCATGCAATGCTGGTCCTGCTGCCCACTGTACAAGGGCGATCGTTGTGTGCGCCTCGCTTTCAGGTTGGCTTTGGGCATTCCTTCCTTGGCACGGATTGTAATCGGACCACCATATCTCGTGGCCATGAGACTGGGAGCACCTTGTCCGCTGTGAGCATTTACGGGCATCATCGCTTCTCGGCCTTTTGGCTAAGATCAAGTGTAGTATCTGTTCTTATCAGCTTAATATCTGATACGCTGCTCATCGAGCAGCTCATATATTAAACTGATTTTTGGAACTGGGCCGTGGAAAAGAGGCTTGCCTCGTCCCGGCCACGGGTTGCCTCGGTATAGCACTACCTCCGAGCGTGGCCCACTTCCCTCTGGGGAAGAAATAATCAAGTGAAAGCAGAACAAATGACCAAGCAACCAACCTTCACATTCTCTTCTCTTTTCTAGGTAGCATAGCAGCGAGTGGACAGCACGACACGACAGGACGAGGAGCACGTGACCCCCATTACCACATGGTATGCGCAGACAAGTTGCGTTTTGCGGTTCCGGAGAGGTTGAAAAGGCATACTTACCTGACGCGGGTTAAGCCTCTGGTGAAGCCCTTGGTTAGTACTGACGCTTGGCGTTCTTCCACGTGTGGTATTGCATCCTCTTGGTTGGTCTTTGCTTGCTACCTCTTGTGGTAGCGTAAGTATTTGTACATACCTTTTTTTTTCTCTATTTTGCTTGCTGTTTTTGCTCTGCTGTACATAGCTTTGTATTATATAGTTTAATCAGGTGACCCTCCCAGGGACTAATGCTGGGCGTTCTGCCCTAACCTGGGGTAAGCCTGTATCTTCTGTGCGTGGTTTTGCTCAGCCATGCCTTTACTCCACGCTCGGCCTCTTTTTAGGCGTACGGTTAAGCTGCGCTGTGGTGATAAGCTGCGCGGTAAACATCCGTCTGAGGTTGCTAAATGCATCAGTGACCGGTTTAAAAACCATAAAGTTCAATCTGTTCAGTTGCTTCCCGGGGGTGACATTAATGTAACGTTTGAACACGTCGTGGGTAAAACTATTGTCGAGGGTTATGAAAGTGTTTCATTGTTTGATCATGTTTGTCCTGTCGTTCCGAGTGGCCCTCCGCTCACACTCGTCCAAGTCCATCACTTTCCATTTGAAGGATCGTGGGAAAGCGTGAAGTTGGCCCTTCGACCGTATGGTGAGATTAAGGAATGTTCTTTCCAGCATTTTCCGGATGTCAATCATATTTCCACTGGGACGAGGCTGGTTCGTATGGTTCGTAAGGAGAACATCCCTCGTTTGCTTATCATTGACGGTTTTCCGGTCACTACTTGGTATAGGGGCCAGCCCCTCGAGTGCAACATCTGCAAGAAGAACCATAAAGCTATTGACTGTCCTTTTCGTGGCCGTTGTAGAAGGTGTGGTGAAGAGGGGCATTATGTTAAAGACTGCCATCAGGCTTGGGGTCCTCGGGTGGCTGCGGCCCCCTTCGCTGGCGTGGCCCCCGGCTCTTTCCCGCCGTTGGCCCCCTTGCTCTCTGGTTCTGAGTCCTCGGAGTCTGCTTCTGTTGCCGATTCAGATGATTCGGCAGATCTTTCCGATGTTGATGACATGTCCGCGAGTGTGGCAGCAGATGTGAGTGAGGATCTTCTCTCGCCTCCCGCTAGCCCACCTCCTAGTGCCCCCCCTTCCCCTCTGGTGGGGGCTGTGGCTTCTGTCCCCCCTAGTCCTGATGTCATCCCTCCGACTCTTTCTGACTCTTCCGGCTGTAATATTAGTAATGACAGTATTGGTGGTCCAGTCTTGTCTAGTGAGTTAGCCCCTGAGGGGCAGCTTGTATCTCCACAGCATTGCCCAATAGTCAATGCTGTTGGTGCCGGTGCTAATGTTAGCAATGTCAGTGACAATCTGTTATCTAGTAACTCTGTTAATAATATTAGTAATATTACATCCTCGGGCCCCTCTAAAAGTATTATGGGCCTAGTTATGTCTGGTCATGAGGAATGTATTGAAGAATCTAGTTGTAGTATTGACAGTAACGATAGTTGTAATAGTACTCCTGTGCTCGAAGGGGCCGATGTCGCCTCCGTTTCTGAAATTACTATTGGTAGTGATAATATTCCCGGTGCTATTCAGCCCGGAGGGATCCTGAATGTGTACAAGAATGACAAAAATAGTATTGACAATATTGATAGTCCTAATAGTTTACAGGACGGGGCCCAAGCCGCCTCAGTCCCTGAAGTTACTGAAAGTAGTAGTAATATTGCCGGTGCTATTCAGCCCGGAAAAAGCAAAAATGAGTATAAGAAAGATAAAAACAAAGATAAAAACTTAAACAAAAGTAAGGAGAAAAACACAGTAAAAGTAAAACAAACTAATTCCGGTAATGACCCGATCGATGTGTGCTCTACTGGGCTCAACCCTCCACTCTCTATGGAGGTGCAGGAAGCGCCCGGTTCGGTCGCCAAGCGTAAGCTTTCTGCCTCCGACACTGATGTGCTTGAAGAAGGCGAGCTTCCAGAGTCCCCCCCTGTGTCTCATGTCCCGCCGTCCGGCGGTGGGCCCTCCTCGGGGGCCAAAAAGAAAAAGTCGCATGGTTCCAAAAAGTCTAGATCAAAAGGAGGCGGTTCTCATACCTAACTTTCAGTATGGCTTTGTCAACAATTTCAGTTAACATCAATGGTTTGAGAGATGCGGACAAGCGGCTTAGCTTTCTTCAGTGGCTGTCCCATCTCTCGCCATCAATAGTCTGCCTGCAGGAGACGCATGCCATCTCTCTGTCGGAGTTATCCTCTTGGGTGTCGGGGTACGGTTACTTGTGTGTTGGTTCCTTTGGTTCTCATCGTTCTTGTGGGGTTGCTATCTTGTTTCGTTCTGTTCTCCTGTGTCGCTCTGTTGTCCTCGAGTTTGATGGTCGTTTTGTTCTGGCTGAGTTCGGGTTCCGTGGTTCCATTTTTCGTGTTGCCTGTGTGTATGCTCCTAATCGTAACCCTGAGCGTGACTCTTTCCTTCATCGGTGCGTAGATAATATTGATCCTTCTGTCCCCACTCTTTTGTGTGGGGACTTTAATACTGTTTTTGATCGTCTTGTAGATCGTCGTGGGTCCTGCCCCTTCGATACTTCCCGTGAAAGTTCTTCTTTGTTGTTTTCTGTGTTCCGTGATTGTTGCGTTGTTGATATCTGGCGTCTCCGGCACCCTTCTGACTCTTCTTTCACCTGGTTTCGGAGAGATGGCTCGCTTGCTTCGCGTATCGACCTTATTGGGTGTCCGTATGCGTGGATCCCCTCAGTGTCTTCTGCAGGCATACTACCCTGCCCCTATTCAGACCATTGTGCTCTCCGTTTTTCCTGGACTCTCCCCTCCGTTCCTGTTTCCGGCCCTGGTCTCTGGAAGTTAAATACCTCTGTTTTGGAAGAACCAGCTTACCTCCGGTTAATCTCCGAGTTTTGGTCTTCATGGCGCTCTCGTGCTGTCTCCTTTTCTTCTGTGACTGATTGGTGGGATGCGGGTAAGTCCCGTATTAAGGGCCTTACCATCAATTATTGCAGGCAGCGTGCGGCTCGTGAGCGTCTGGAGCGAGACATTCTTGGTCGTCTCATCTCGCATTTAAAGCCCTCCGTCGATCTGGGTCGTGTCTCCCTTCTGCCCGTGTATTTGTCATCTCTTGCACGTGTCCAGCAGCTCGACCTGGAGTCTGCCCGCGGCCTCCAGGTGCGCGCTCGTGCCAGATGGGTGGAAGAGGGTGAGTCGTCCTCTGCCTACTTCTGCCGTTTGGTTAAAAAGCAGTCTGTTGATCGTCATATCTCGGCGCTGAGGGGATCTAATGGGAACCTTGTTTCTGATAAAGATGGTCTCTGTGACATTTTTCGTTCTTTCTATCTTGACCTCTTCTCTGCTGTTCCGTGTGATCCTACTGCTCGTGGCATCCTTTTAAATCATGTGTCTTCTGTTCTTCCGTTCGCTTCTAGTGTTTCGTGTGACGGCCCTCTCAGCCAGGAGGAGTGTTTGACCGCTCTTAGTGGCATGGCTAGGGGCAAGGCTCCTGGCTGTGATGGCCTTCCAATGGAATTTTATCTGAAGCTTTGGCCTGTGTTAGGTTCTGACCTCGTTTTTGTGCTCAATTCTGCTTTTTCCTCTGGTCGTCTATCATGCTCTCAGCGCCGTGGTATCATTACCCTGTCCTTCAAAAAAGGTGATCGTACCGACCCGAAGAATTGGCGACCAATCACCCTGTTGAATGCCGACTACAAAATAGCTTCTCGTGCTATCGCGGCCCGCCTCCTCAAGGTCATCCACCTTGTCGTTGGCAAGGACCAGACTTGTGGAGTGCCGGGTCGCTTTATTGGTGAAAATGTGGCCTTCCTCCGTGATGCTGTGGACTTCTGTTCTCGCTCTGGCTCTCCCGCTGCTTTTCTTTCCTTAGATCAGGAAAAGGCATTCGACAGGGTAGATTGGTCTTTTCTTCGTTCTACACTCTCCACTATGGGTTTTGGGGCCTCCTTTATTAAATGGGTTGATTTGTTCTATTCCGGGGTTCGCAGTTCTGTTAATGTAAACGGGTTCATTTCTAAGTCTTTCGCGTTGTCTCGTGGTGTTCGTCAGGGTTGTCCTTTGTCACCTCTTCTTTACGTCCTCGTCGTTGAAGTTCTAGCTTGTAATATTCGTGCCTGTCCTCTAATTAAGGGTCTTTCTTTGCCTGGTTCCTCCTCTTCCTTGCCAGTTATTTCCTGTTACGCTGATGACACTTCTCTTCTTGTTGTTGACGATCGTTCTATTTCTGAGATTTTTGATGTTTACTCTTTGTACGAACGTGGCTCCGGGGCCAAGCTTAACATGTCTAAGTGTTCTGGCCTGTGGCTTGGTTCCTGGAACGGCCGCACTGACTCTCCGGTGGCTATTGAGTGGTCTTCTGTCAAGGTAAAGGTTTTGGGTGTGTTTTTGGGTCCAGGTGTGTTGGAAGAAGATAATTGGAGGCCTCGTATCACCGCTGTTGAGAACGCTCTGAATTCTTGGAGGCAGCGCTCCTTGTCCTTCCGAGGAAAGTCTTTTGTCATCAACACGCTTGCCTTGTCCCGCGTGTGGTACGTGGCCTCCCTTATACATGTGCCCCGGTGGGTCAGTGCGGAAATCAACTCTCTTGTTTTTAAGTTTTTTTGGGGTGGGAAACGTGATCTTGTGGCTCGTCGTGTTGTTGTGCAGCATTCTTCTCTAGGCGGTTTTGGTGTTGTGGATTTTCAGCTCAAAGTGTCGGCTCTTCATGTTCAGTGGGTCCGTCGTTTTGTTGTTTCGCCATCTTCGTGGGTTTCCTTCATGGTTTTCTGGTTTACTTCCGTTCTTAGTGCCCCTCCTTATGTTGTCCTTCGCTCTCCCTCCGCCTTCTCCTTTTCTGGGCTCCCGCCATTTTACGTTTCTCTCTTGTCTGCCTGGCAAGCTTGTAAAGGTACTCTGTCTTCCTTGTCTCCTGGTATTGGTTCTGGTGTTGATTTTTGTCCTATTCGTTCTGTCACAACTAAGTCTGCCTATCTTTTTCTGTTGTCTGAAAGTGTTGTACCTCCTCATTGTATTGTCAAGTTCGCTCCCTTGTTTGGTCCTTTGTACTGGTCGGCTACTTGGTGCCAGCTGTTCTTTTTCGATCTTGATCGCCCCGTCATCGACCTTTCATGGAAAGTGGCTCATGGGGTGCTATACACAGCTGAGCGCCTTGCTTCGTTTGGCTATAATGTCTCCACTGCTTGTTTCTGCTCTTCCCCCCTCGAATCTTTACAGCATTTATTTTTCGATTGTCCTCTGGCCTCCAGTGTCATCTCTTGGCTCCAGTCGTTGTTGTTCGTGGCTTCTCCTCTTTGTCCCTCCTTGCTTGCCCGTCATGTGCTCTTTGGTTTTTCTAGTGATGAGTTGCGGGTTGTCCCCCGGATTTTTGTTTATTTGCTTAACGTCTGTAAGTTCTTCGTCTGGTGGGCTCGGAATGATTTCCGCTTCCGCGATGTGCGCCCCTCTGCCGTTGAGGTTATTGAACGTGTCAAGTCCCGCGTGCGTTTTTATCTTCCCCTCTTTTTTCGTCGTTTTCGTTCTGCCCGTCGTCGTCAGTATTTCACCCGTCAGTGGGGCGGGCGTGGTGTTGTCGCTTCTCTCGTTCATGATCGTCTTGTAGTCCATCTTTAGTCTTGTTCGGGTGCACCTTAGTGGTGAACCAGCTCGTTTTTGCTGGATAAGTCTGTTGACTGGTGACCTACTAGGTCCGCCATTCACCGTTGCTTCCGTCCGTTTCCTTATGTCCTGTTGTCCAGTTGTTTTGTCTGTCTTTTGTGTCTGTCTGTGAGGGGTTGTCATTCTTGAGTGTAAGTCGGACGAGGCGTCTCTTGAATGCAATTCCTGTACGTGTTTGTCTTCTGTTCTGTGTTTGTAAGGGCGGGGTTCGATTCCCCGGCGAGTTTGGCGTACTGGTGTACCCCTGTTTGAGGTGAACCGCCGTTGCGGATTAGTCGTTATGTCTGGCGGGCATTGCACTCACCCTACTGGGGGCCCGGCCATTCGCCTCAAATATAAAAAAACTTACCTGACGCTCTTCATTGGTTTGTTGGCTCAGGTAAGTGTCTCTGCCGTTAAAAGCTCGTGAGGGCTTGGCAGTTGTCTCCAGTTCCTGTTCCGGTCCCTGTACGGTGCGATGGAGTTTCCAAGAACCATTGTCCTCCACTTTCCGTCCGAGATCTACAGGTCCTCTGGTACCAGTGAGATCCTACCACAGTTGTTACGTGTCCTCGTCCAAGATAAAGTCGATGCTGTGCAGTTCCTGAAGAATGGCAGAGTACGTGTTACCCTGAAGTCTTCTGAGTACAGAGACCAGCTCCTTCAAGCGTCTTCGATCCTGTTTGGTGATACGTCTATTCCTGTTACCGTTCCTGGCGTTGTCGTTCGTTCTGTGTATGTGCGTGACCTTCCATTTGAGGTTCCTGACCGTGACGTCCTTGCTGTGTTCCAGTCCTTTGGTGTTGTTTATTCCATCCGTCCTTGTTACTTTCGTGAATTTCCGTCCCTGGCCAATGGTAACCGTCTTCTCCTGATGTCTTTTGATGAATCCGTTCAGTCCATACCGTCTACGTTGAGTGTGTCTGATTTACCCGTCCGTGTGTGGCATGCCGGTCAACCCGTCGTTTGTCCCATCTGTCGAGAACCTGGTCATCTGCCTCAGGTTTGCCCTTTCTCGGGCCGGTGCCTGCGCTGCAAGCAGCCGGGCCACAGGGCTCGGGATTGTAAGCAGGCCTGGGGTCCGTCCCATTCTGGTCATTCTGGTCATTCTGGTTCCGTGCCTGTTCCTCAGGTTCCTGTGTCCGTTCCTGCTTCCAGTGTTCCTGCCTCTACGTCCGTTGCTCCTGTCTCGTCTGTTCCTGTCTCCGTCCCGAAGTCCACTGTAGCTCCTGTTTCGTCTGTATCTGCTGTCAATGCTCCTATTCCGTCTCCTGTCTCGTCTGGGTCCAAAGAACTGCCTGATTTTGTAAAGATGTGTCGTAAATCTCGTCCTTTGATCAATCCCAAAATGTACGAAAATGAAGTTGTTAAAATTGTTAGGAAGGTAATCAAGGATCATAATTTGTCTGTCTCTGATAATGAAATCCGTCGTTTTCTAAATACTGTCCATTGTCGTTGATTTGTGTTGTGCCTGATACAATGCTTTGTTTTTGTTTGCATTGAATTTCTGTTTGTAGGGGCGGGGTTCGATTCCCGGTGATGTTTGACGTGCTGGTGCACCCCCGTTTGAGGCGAACCATTGTTGTTTTGATGGATTAGTCTACATGTCTGGCAGCCATTGCACTACCCCACTGGGGGGCTGCCATTCGCCTTAAACATAAAAAAACTTACCTGACGCGGGAGGCACTGTGATCAGGGAGGCAGTCCTCTCAAGGTGAGGCTCTTTCATTGCACTTCGATTGGGTTGACCCTTGCGATTACCCCAAATGTGGGTAACTCGAGCGTATAATTTCTGGTAGTGGGGACCTGCGTTCGCGCTAGTCCCCGCACCAAACCCCGGTGGCAAAGTTGGCTAATGGGAAGGTTTGTTGGTAACGTTTCAGGCAGGGCAGGGAAGGAGATGCGGTGGCGGTGTAAGGACTAAGGAAGGTGAGTTGTATTTGTGAATTCCACTGCTGAAATTGTAGGTGAATGTTCCGTACTTGGTGCACTGCAAAACTGTGATTTTATTTCTTTCATTCTTGGCCGTAGAGAGAGCGAGAGGACGTGTTTATTTCAGCCGCATCGATTTCCATCGATAGACGAGTGAGACAAGAAAATGCCAGCGGGTCGAGCTCTTATCCTCGTGCATCGTTTCGAAAACGTAAGTGGATGTGTGTTTGTACTGCTCCATCGCGATAGATTTCTTTTGCGTTGTGTTATGTTGCGTTCTGGAGAGCCCGTTTTGCATTGAGTAACTGAGGACCCGCCAGATCAGTTGGCGTTACATTTCTGTGGCCAACACTTTGTGGTTTCTCTATGTTATCAGTTAATTGGATTGTTATCATAAAAAGTAAATCTTTCATGGTCAGGATAGTGTCTTATCGGCCCTTTGCATACGTACTGTCCGTGTTGAGCAGGGAACAGTAAGACTTTGAAGTGCGCTACGTCACGTAAGTCACGTTTTCGCAGGATCAATGTTGTAGTGTTGTAGCCTTCGTTGTATACATATCATCCGGGCTAGGTTAACTTCCATCTAATGCATAACAGTGCATGCATTTTTTACTTGTCGTATCCTGTTCTTTGCTCACACGAAAAGATACGTTTCATGTCATAAACGTTGGATTGATAAGATCTCGCGCGCACGCGCTCCCTTGGGAATACAAGTTCCACTTTCTCGTGTGAACTATTTTGTTTTTGTTGTATGTCTCATCTTTGACATATCGTTGGCATGTTGTGTTCAAAAAACCTGGTTTGGAATGTTCTTTCATTAAAGGAAACTGAGATTTTTTGAGATAATCAAGTGTACAGAAGGAAAAAGGGAAGCCTACAACACGGGGTATTCCCAGGCGGTCTCCCATCCAAGTACTAACCCCGCCCGACAGGGCTTAACTTCGGTGATCGGACGAGAACCGGTGTTTTCCCTGTGGTATGGTCGTAGACAAGTAATTCGCCGTGAAAATTAACTTTGTTATAAGGGAAAATGAAAACGAGGTCAGAGCAAGCACAATGTGCATTTGTCCTCTTGCCGTCAACGCAAGTGCCATGCAATGCTGGTCCTGCTGCCCACTGTACAAGGGCGATCGTTGTGTGCGCCTCGCTTTCAGGTTGGCTTTGGGCATTCCTTCCTTGGCACGGATTGTAATCGGACCACCATATCTCGTGGCCATGAGACTGGGAGCACCTTGTCCGCTGTGAGCATTTACGGGCATCCTTTCTCGGCCTTTTGGCTAAGATCAAGTGTAGTATCTGTTTCTTATCAGCTTAATATCTGATACGCTGCTCATCGAGCAGCTCATATATTAAACTGATTTTTGGAACTGGGCCGTGGAAAAGAGGCTTGCCTCGTCCCGGCCACGGGTTGCCTCGGTATAGCACTACCTCCGAGCGTGGCCCACTTCCCTCTGGGGAGAAATAATCAAGTGAAAAGCAGAACAAGTGACAAGCAACCACCCTTCACATTCTCTTCTCTTTTCTAGGTAGCATAGCAGCGAGTGGACAGCACGACACGACAGGACGAGGAGCACGTGACCCCCATTACCACATGGTATGCGCAGACAAGTTGCGTTTTGCGGTTCCGGAGAGGTTGGAAAGGCATACTTACCTGACGCGGGAGGCACTGTGATCAGGGAGGGCAGTCCTCTCAAGGTGAGGCTCTTTCATTGCACTTCGATTGGGTTTTGACCCTTGCGATTACCCCAAATGTGGGTAACTCGAGCGTATAATTTCTGGTAGTGGGGACCTGCGTTCGCGCTAGTCCCCGCACCAAACCCGGTGGCAAAGTTGGCTAATGGGAAGGTTTGTTGGTAACGTTTCAGGCAGGGGCAGGGAAGGAGATGCGGTGGCGGTGTAAGGACTAAGGAAGGTGAGTGTATTTGTGAATTCCACTGCTGAAATTGTAGGTGAATGTTCCGTACTTGGTGCACTGCAAAACTGTGATTTTATTTCTTTCATTCTTGGCCGTAGAGAGAGCGAGAGGACGTGTTTATTTTCAGCCGCATCGATTTCCATCGATAGACGAGTGAGACAAGAAAATGCCAGCGGGTCGAGCTCTTATCCTCGTGCATCGTTTCGAAAACGTAAGTGGATGTGTGTTTGTACTGCTCCATCGCGATAGATTTCTTTTGCGTTGTGTTATGTTGCGTTCTGGAGAGCCCGTTTTGCATTGAGTAACTGAGGACCCGCCAGATCAGTTGGCGTTACATTTCTGTGGCCAACACTTTGTGGTTTCTCTATGTTATCAGTTAATTGGATTGTTATCATAAAAAGTAAATCTTTCATGGTCAGGATAGTGTCTTATCGGCCCTTTGCATACGTACTGTCCGTGTTGAGCAGGGAACAGTAAGACTTTGAAGTGCGCTACGTCACGTAAGTCACGTTTTCGCAGGATCAATGTTGTAGTGTTGTAGCCTTCGTTGTATACATATCATCCGGGCTAGGTTAACTTCCATCTAATGCATAACAGTGCATGCATTTTTTACTTGTCGTAATCCTGTTCTTTGCTCACACGAAAAGATACGTTTCATGTCATAAACGTTGGATTGATAAGATCTCGCGCGCACGCGCTCCCTTGGGAATACAAGTTCCACTTTTCTCGTGTGAACTATTTTTGTTTTTGTTGTATGTCTCATCTTTGACATATCGTTGGCATGTTGTGTTCAAAAAACCCTGGTTTGGAATGTTCTTTCATTAAAGGAAACTGAGATTTTTTGAGATAATCAAGTGTACAGAAGGAAAAAGGGAAGCCTACAACACGGGGTATTCCCAGGCGGTCTCCCATCCAAGTACTAACCCCGCCCGACAGGGCTTAACTTCGGTGATCGGACGAGAACCGGTGTTTTCCCTGTGGTATGGTCGTAGACAAGTAATTCGCCGTGAAAATTAACTTTGTTATAAGGGAAAATGAAAACGAGGTCAGAGCAAGCACAATGTGCATTTGTCCTCTTGCCGTCAACGCAAGTGCCATGCAATGCTGGTCCTGCTGCCCACTGTACAAGGGCGATCGTTGTGTGCGCCTCGCTTTCAGGTTGGCTTTGGGCATTCCTTCCTTGGCACGGATTGTAATCGGACCACCATATCTCGTGGCCATGAGACTGGGAGCACCTTGTCCGCTGTGAGCATTTACGGGCATCGCTTCTCGGCCTTTTGGCTAAGATCAAGTGTAGTATCTGTTTCTTATCAGCTTAATATCTGATACGCTGCTCATCGAGCAGCTGTCCTATATTAAACTGATTTTTGGAACTGGGCGTGGAAAAGAGGCTTGCCTCGTCCCGGCCACGGGTTGCCTCGGTATGCACTACCTCCGAGCGTGGCCCACTTCCCTGGGGAAGAAATAATCAAGTGAAAGCAGAACAAGTGACCCAAGCAATTACCTTCACATTCTCTTCTCTTTTCTATGTAGCATAGCAGCGACCACAGCACGACACGACAGGACGAGGAGCACGTGTACCCCCATTACCAAGGTACTCACAATGCTGCGGTTGCGACAGGCATACTTATTGCTCAAGGTTGTCAGGTTGGTGAGGTACAACTGCGAGGTGTTTCGTGCCGATAGTCCTCTCAAGGTGAGGCTCTTTCATTGCACTTGATCTGACCCTTGCGATTACCCCAAATGTGGGTAACTCGAGCGTATAATTTCTGGTAGTTTGGTGACCTGCTGTCGCGTAGTCCCCGCACCAAACCCCGGTGGCAAAGTTGGCTAATGGGAAGGTTTTGTTGGTAACGTTTCGGCAGGGCAGGGAAGGAGCTCGGTGGCGGTGTAAGGACTAAGGAAGGTGAGTTGTATTTGTGAATTCCACTGCTGAAATTGTAGGTGAATGTTCCGTACTTGGTGCACTGCAAAACTGTGATTTTATTTCTTTCATTCTTGGCCGTCGAGAGAGCGAGAGGACGTGTTTATTTCAGCCGCATCGATTTCCATCGATAGACGAGTGAGACAAGAAAATGCCAGCGGGTCGAGCTCTTATCCTCGTCATCGTTTCGAACGTAAGTGGATGTGTGTTTGTACTGCTCCATCGCGATAGATTTCTTTTGCGTTGTGTTATGTTGCGTTCTGATGAGAGCCCCGTTTTGCATTGAGTAACTGAGGACCCGCCCAGATCAGTTGGCGTTACATTTCTGTGGCAACATGGTTTTCTGGGGATGAGGACGTTCTGCTCAGGTAGTTAATTGGATTGTTATCATCCCTTTCGTGGTCTATAGTTCCTTATCGGCCCTTTGCATACGTACTGTCCGTGTTGAGCAGGGAACAGTAAGACTTTGTTCCAGTGCGCTACGTCACGTAAGTCACGTTTTCGCAGGATCAATGTTGTAGTGTTGTAGCCTTCGTGTATACATATCATCCGGGCCTAGGTTAACTTCCATCTAATGCATAACAGTGCATGCATTTTTTGCTTGTCGTATTCTGTTCTTTTGTTCACACGAAAAGATACGTTTCATGTCATAAACGTTGGATTGATAAGATCTCGCGCGCACGCGCTCCCTTGGGAATACAAGTTCCACTTTCTCGTGTGGACTATTTTGTTTTGTTGTGATGTCTCAGTTTTCATATCGTTGGCATGTTGTGTCAAAAAACCGTGTTGGGAACCTTCTTTCTTTTAAAGGCCTCTGGAGATTTTTTGCATAATCAAGTGTACAGAAGGAAAATCGGGAAGCCTACAACACGGGTATTCCCAGGCGGTGATGAGTCCAAGGACTAACCCCCGCCCGACAGGCTTAACTTCGGTGATCGGACGAGAACCGGTGTTTTCCCTGTGGTATAACCGTAGACAACAAATTCGCCGTGAAGATTAACTTTGTTTAAGGGAAAATGAAAAGAGGAGAGCTTGCACAATTTGCATTTTCATTGCCGTCAACGCAAGTGCCATGCAATTTCTGGTCCTTCTGATGTACAAGGGCGATCGTTGTGTGCGCCTCGCTTTCAGGTTGGACTTGGGCATTTTTTGATGGCTTGGATTGTAATCGGACCACCATATCTCGTGGCCATGAGAACTGGGAGCACCTTGTCCGCTGTGAGCATTTACCGGGCATCGCTTGGGCCCTTTTGGCTAAGATCAAAAGTGTAAAATATCTGTTCTTATCAGCTTAATATCTGATACGCTGCTCATCGAGCAGCTCATATATTAAACTGATTTTTGGAACTGGGCCGTGGAAAAGAGGCTTGCCTCGTCCCGGCCACGGGTTGCCTCGGTATAGCACTACCTCCGAGCGTGGCCCACTTCCCTCTGGGGAAGAAATAATCAAGTGAAAGCAGAACAAGTGACCAAGCAACCAACCTTCACATTCTCTTCTCTTTTCTAGGTAGCATAGCAGCGAGTGGACAGCACGACACGACAGGACGAGGAGCACGTGACCCCCATTACCACATGGTATGCGCAGACAAGTTGCGTTTTGCGGTTCCGGAGAGGTTGGAAAGGCATACTTACCTGACGCGGGAGGCACTGTGATCAGGGAGGCAGTCCTCTCAAGGTGAGGCTCTTTCATTGCACTTCGATTGGGTTGACCCTTGCGATTACCCCAAATGTGGGTAACTCGAGCGTATAATTTCTGGTAGTGGGGACCTGCGTTCGCGCTAGTCCCCGCACCAAACCCCGGTGGCAAAGTTGGCTAATGGGAAGGTTTGTTGGTAACGTTTCAGGCAGGGCAGGAAGGAGATGCGGTGGCGGTGTAAGGACTAAGGAAGGTGAGTTGTATTTGTGAATTCCACTGCTGAAATTGTAGGTGAATGTTCCGTACTTGGTGCACTGCAAAACTGTGATTTTATTTCTTTCATTCTTGGCCGTAGAGAGAGCGAGAGGACGTGTTTATTTCAGCCGCATCGATTTCCATCGATAGACGAGTGAGACAAGAAAATGCCAGCGGGTCGAGCTCTTATCCTCGTGCATCGTTTCGAAAACGTAAGTGGATGTGTGTTTGTACTGCTCCATCGCGATAGATTTCTTTTGCGTTGTGTTATGTTGCGTTCTGGAGAGCCCGTTTTGCATTGAGTAACTGAGGACCCGCCAGATCAGTTGGCGTTACATTTCTGTGGCCAACACTTTGTGGTTTCTCTATGTTATCAGTTAAATTGGATTGTTATCATAAAAAGTAAATCTTTCATGGTCAGGATAGTGTCTTATCGGCCCTTTGCATACGTACTGTCCGTGTTGAGCAGGGAACAGTAAGACTTTGAAGTGCGCTACGTCACGTAAGTCACGTTTTCGCAGGATCAATGTTGTAGTGTTGTAGCCTTCGTTGTATACATATCATCCGGGCTAGGTTAACTTCCATCTAATGCATAACAGTGCATGCATTTTTTACTTGTCGTATCCTGTTCTTTGCTCACACGAAAAGATACGTTTCATGTCATAAACGTTGGATTGATAAGATCTCGCGCGCACGCGCTCCCTTGGGAATACAAGTTCCACTTTCTCGTGTGAACTATTTTGTTTTTTTGTTGTATGTCTCATCTTTGACATATCGTTGGCATGTTGTGTTCAAAAAACCTGGTTTGGAATGTTCTTTCATTAAAGGAAACTGAGATTTTTTTGAGATAATCAAGTGTACAGAAGGAAAAAGGAAGCCTACAACACGGGGTATTCCCAGGCGGTCTCCCATCCAAGTACTAACCCCGCCCGACAGGGCTTAACTTCGGTGATCGGACGAGAACCGGTGTTTTCCCTGTGGTATGGTCGTAGACAAGTAATTCGCCGTGAAAATTAACTTTGTTATAAGGGAAAATGAAAACGAGGTCAGAGCAAGCACAATGTGCATTTGTCCTCTTGCCGTCAACGCAAGTGCCATGCAATGCTGGTCCTGCTGCCCACTGTACAAGGGCGATCGTTGTGTGCGCCTCGCTTTCAGGTTGGCTTTGGGCATTCCTTCCTTGGCACGGATTGTAATCGGACCACCATATCTCGTGGCCATGAGACTGGGAGCACCTTGTCCGCTGTGAGCATTTACGGGCATCGCTTCTCGGCCTTTTGGCTAAGATCAAGTGTAGTATCTGTTCTTATCAGCTTAATATCTGATACGCTGCTCATCGAGCAGCTCATATATTAAACTGATTTTTGGAACTGGGCCGTGGAAAAGAGGCTTGCCTCGTCCCGGCCACGGGTTGCCTCGGTATAGCACTACCTCCGAGCGTGGCCCACTTCCCTCTGGGGAAGAAATAATCAAGTGAAAGCAGAACAAGTGACCAAGCAACCAACCTTCACATTCTCTTCTCTTTTCTAGGTAGCATAGCAGCGAGTGGACAGCACGACACGACAGGACGAGGAGCACGTGACCCCCATTACCACATGGTATGCGCAGACAAGTTGCGTTTTGCGGTTCCGGAGAGGTTGGAAAGGCATACTTACCTGAACGCGGGTCAGGGGCCGTAAAAGTCAAACCCTGCAGAGTGAGCTCTTTTTCTTGCTGGGAGACCTCAATTTTGGAGTGTGGCCTGGACCTTTTCTTTTCATTTTTGGAGTGTGGTTTCTTTATTCATATTTTGGAGTGTGGTAAGGTTTTTTGTTGTAGTTTTTCTTTGTCTCTTTTGTTTTTCTTTTATTTTTTTTCGGTGACCCTCCCGGGGACTAATGCTCCGCGTTCTGCGGTAACCCGGGGTAAGCCGAGTCTTTTTGTTTTTCATTTTTCTCGCTTCCAGGGCTCTTTGAGCCCTCGTTTTTTGGCACTTCATTTAGTCCGTCACTGAAGTGTCCTTTTTGGTTTTTCGTGTGGTTTTCTACTTTTTTGGTGTGTTCTTTGGTTTCTGTGTGGCTCCTTAAGAAAATTTCTTGAGGTTTTTTGTTTGTTTTCTACTTATTAAGGGTGTGTTCTGAGTGATATTTAATTGCTATAATATTTTCGGTTGTTATTTGCTTATTGTGTAATTGGATTTTTGTTGCATATTATACCTTACTTTCTAGTGAGGTTATATTTTGTGGATTGTGTGGGAAATAATTAATTAATTGGAACTTATACATAAATAGTTACTTCTGCAAGTGACTGTACATATATATTAGTTGTGAATTTGCTATCCATATTAGTTTATCTGCATTATTAAAATTTGTGAGTGGGATACTTTTGATATTTAGTGTGATACATAAGGTTAAACATCTTTATTATTATTAGTCCTTTAGCAGCTGCTTAAGGTTTACTCTTATTTCACTGTACTAGTAATTTGATTTTAAATTATTTTGTCATAATGATTCCGCGCAATACGCGCACTCTAATCATAAAGTCCGGCTTCCCCGCTGGGACTTCCCATGCCGGGGTTGCCGGCATCATCGCGGACTCCCTGGCTGATCTGGTTGATTCTATCCAGGTCTGTCCAGGGGGATCATTCGTATTTCCTTTATTGACCCTGCCCGTAAGAAGACCTATGAGGAGGCCGGGTCCATAGTTTTTTGGATGTGTCGTTGTTGTGACGTTTCTTTCTCCCCCCGTCTCAATGGTCATGGTATACTTTGTTCCCTTTTGAGGGAATAATGATGAGGGTAGGGAGGCCCTAAAATTTTTCGGCGATGTCAAGGAGGTCAAGCACCAGCAGTGGCGAATGTCCCTGGTGTCTTTACGGGAACGCGTTTGGTGCGCATGGTGCGCAAGCACGAGATCCCACGTAACATCAAGATTGACGGGATCAACTGTCGTGTGTGGTACAGGGGCAGCCCCTTGTTTGCGACATTTGCAATGACAACCATAAGGCTGCTGATTGCCCTTTAAAGGGAAAGTGCCGTAGATGCCATGAGGCCGGGCATTTTGTTCGAAACTGTCCGAAGCCCTGTGTGGTACGTGCCGGGTAGACCGGAGACGGACATGGACAGTGAAGATGGCGATAATGTTGATGGCAATGATAATGATGTTGTTAATAATGAAAATGATAATGATAATGATGTGTGTCTGTTCCTTCCTTCCCTGGTGGCTCCGGCCGGGGGGTGGAGAGGTTGTTTCTGGCTCTGGTGGGGGTCCGCAGTCTATGTGTGAGATGAACGTGACAATGAGCTCAATGAATTGGTGAGCCAGCCGTTGCCGGACAGTGGGTCGGGGGGGGCTGAGGAGAGGGTTCTGGATCCCTCTCCAGCGGTAGTGTTTTGGGGGCTTCCACCGGTCAGGCCGGGGAGTCTCAGGAGGAGGGGCAGGAGTCCTCCCCTACCTTTTCTCCCCTTTCGGGGTCTGTGTTACTGTCATCGGGTGTGCCTGAGGTTGGGGTTGATTCGGGTGATGATGCTCTGGCCTCGGTTGTGGATTCTGGACCTTGCGGGTCGAAATACCGGTCAAAGTTGGGCGCGGTGGTTTGGGGGGGTTGAATCCCCCTCTTGTATCAAGGGAAGAGACTGCATCTATGGTGCAAAAACTGAAGGCATCTCTCCCATCATCAAAGGACGATCTCGTTGGGGGCTTCGGCTTTTGTTGTTCCTCTTCCTCCTCGGGTCAGTTCTCGTAGTTCTGGCTCGGGGATGGCCCTCCGTCCGTCCTCTCGTTCCCGGTCTCGTTCCGGTGACGAGAGGACCCCTCCTAGTCCTCTAGCCCGGATCCTCATAGGTCTCGTCGTCGTCCTTCTTCGCCTAGCCCTGCTAGGCGCCGTTAATTTGCCGTTGTCTCGCCACCTTTTTGTTTTTTTGCCATGGGTTTTGTCACTACTTTTTACTTTATTATGGCTCTTACTGTTATTTCTGTTAACGTTAATGGGTTGAGAGATGGTGACAAGCGTCTTGGGTTTCTCCAGTGGTTGTCCCATCTCTCTCTCCTTCGGTAGTTTGTCTACAGGAGACCCACGCCGTCTCTAATGATGATCTTCTTTCTTGGTTTTCTCGGTTTGGTTATTTTGTGTGCTGGTTCTTTTGGTACAATCATTCTCGTGGGTGTGGTTGTTTTGTATCGTTCGGTTTTGGAGTGTAAGTCTGTGGTTTTGCGAGTTTGATGGTCGTTTTGTTTTGGTTGAGTTTTCTCTCGTCGGTTCTGTTTTTCGGGTTGCTTCTATTTATATGCTCAATCGTAATCCTGATCGTGACGCTTTTTTTGTTCGTTGTGTTGACTCTATTGATCCTGCTGTTCCTACTCTTTTGTGCGGCGGATTTCAACACGGTCCTGGACCGTGTTCGGGATCGCCGTGGGGTCTTGTCCTTTTGATGTCTCTCGTGAAAGTTCTGCTTTGTTGTCGGCTATGTTTCGGATTTGTTGTGTGGTGGATATTTGGCGTGAAAGGCACCCAAATGATTCTGCTTTCACCTGGTTCCGGCCCGATGGGGCCCTTGCATCGCGCATTGACCTCATCGGTTGTCCGTATGCTTGGTGCCTTATGTGTCTTCTGTAGACATTCTGCCGTGTCCCTTTTCTGATCATTGTGCTATTTCTTTCTCATGGGCTCTCCCCAGCTCCGTTCCTCCGGGTCCGGGGTTGTGGAAGCTCAATCTTTCTGTTCTGGATGAGGCCGAGTATATCGACCTCATCTCAACTTTCTGGTCTATTGGCAGTCTCGTCAGTCTTCTTTTTCTTCCCTCACTAGGTGGTGGGACAGCGGCAAATCCCATATTAAACGTATTAGTATTAATTATTGTAAAGATCGTGGTAAAAGTAAAAGTAGTGGAACGTAATATTTTGTCTAGTCTTGCTGCCCATTTTAAAAGTCATATTGATTCTGGTCGTCTTTCTTTTCTTCCTGTGTATCTTTCTACTCTGTCTCGTCTTCGTGCTATGGATGTTGAGTTGCTCGTGGTGCTCAAGTTCGTGCCCGGTCGAGGTGGGTGGAGGAGGGTGAGTCCTCCTCTGCTTACTTCTTCCGGCTCGAAAAGAAAAACGGCACTGACCGTAATATCTCGGCGCTGAGAGCTAGTGATGGTACTTTGGTTACGGACAAGGATGGGGTTGTGTGATGTTTTTCGTTCTTTCTATTCGGATCTTTTCTCTGCTGCTCCTTGTGACTCCAATGCTCGTGCTGAGCTTCTTTCTAACATTTCTTCAGTTCTTCCGTATAATGATAGTGTGTGTGAAGGTCTTCTCAGCCAGGAGGAGTGTTTTGCAGCTCTTCAGGGCATGGCCCGTGTGGTAAAGCTCCTGGTTGTGATGGCCTTCCCATGGAATTCTATTTAAAATTTTGGCATGTTTTGGGTTTGGATTTGGTTTGTGTTTTGAATTCTGCTTTTTGTTTGGGCTGTTTGTCTCACTCTCAGCGCCGAGGTATCATTACTTTATCGTTTTAGAAAGGGGATCGTCTTGATCCTAAAAACTGGCGTCCAATCTCCCTGTTGAATGTCGATTATAAAATTGCTTCTCGTTCTATTGCTGCTCGTCTTCTTAAGGTTATTCATTTGGTTGTTGATAAAGATCAGTCTTGTGGTGTTCCTGGCCGTTTTATTGGTGAAAATGTTGCTTTTCTTCGTGTGTTGTTGTTGATTTTTGCTCTTCTTCTGGTGTTCCTGCTGCTCTTCTTCTCTTGACCAAGAAAGGCATTCGACAGGGTTGATTGGACGTTCCTTCGTTCTACTCTATATGCCATGGGTTTTGGGCAGTCGTTTGTTGGGTGGGGTTAATTTATTTTACAATAATGTGAGTAGTTGTGTAAATGTTAATGGTTATATTTCAAATTCTTTTAGTTATATCTCGTGGGGTGAGGCAGGGATGTCCCCTGTCCCCCCCTCCTTTATGTTTTGGTTGCCGAGGTACTTGCATTGTAATATTCGTTCTAGTGGTTTAATTTCTGGTTGTGTCTCTTCCTGGTTCTTCGTCTTCTCTGCCTGTTGTTTCTGCGTACGCTGATGACACTACGCTGGTTTTTTCTTCTGTTCCTGGTATTTTGGCTGTTTTTGATGTTTATTCTTTGTATGAGAGGGGGTCTGGGGCTAAATTAAATTTTGGAAAATGTGCGAAGGTTTGTGGTTGGGTGGTTGGAATGGGCGCACTGACTCACCGTGAACATTACTTGGTCGTCGGTGAAGGTGAAGGTGTTGGGGGTTTTTCTGGGTCCGGGCAATTTGAGGAGGACAATTGGAGGCCGCGTATCACCGCGGTGGAAATGCTTTGAACTCTTGGCGTCAGCGATCGTTATCCTATAAGGGCAAGGCACTTGTTATCAATGCCTTGGCCCTTTCCCGTGTGTGGTACGTGGCCTCTTTAATCCATGTTCCCCGGTGGGTCAGTGTCGAATTAAATACGTTAATTTTTAAATTTTTTTGGAGCGGTAAGCGGGACTTGGTCGCTCGTCGTGTTGTGGTTCAGCCTTCTTGTTTGGGTGGGTTCTTCTGTGTGGATTTTCAGTGTAAGGTTATGGCTCTTCATGTTCAGTGGGTTCGTCGTTTTGTTTTCTTCTCCGTCTTCTTGGGTCTCTTTCATGGTTTTTTGGTTTTCTTCTCGGCTTGCCGCTCCTCCGCATCATCTTTTTTTTTTTTTTTCTGCTCCGCTTTGTTTTTCGCCGGATTCTCTGCCTCCGTTTTATCGTTCTCTGTTGACTGCTTGGCGGGCGTGTAAAGGATCCCTTACAGCGTCTTCTTTGGGTATTGGTTCGGGTATTGATTTTTGTCCTGTTTTTCTTCTATGACCACGAAATCTGCTTATTTGTTTCTTTTGTCCGAGAATGCTGTCTCTCCTCATTGTGAGGAGAAGTTCTTTCCTTTGTTTGGTTCTCTTTATTGGTCTTCTACTTGGCGTCAGCTTTTCTTTTTTGATTTGGATCGTCCAGTTATTGATTTGTCTTGGAAAATTTCTCATGGGGTCCTTTACACGGCCGAGAGGCTTGCTGGTTTTTGGTTATGCTCTTTCCACTGCTTGTTTTTGTTCTGCTCCTGTCGAGTCTCTTCAGCATCTGTTTTTTCACTGTCCTCTGGCGGTCAGTGTTTTGTCATGGCTTCAGTCTCTTATGTTTTTGGCTTCTCCTCTTTGTCCTTCTATCTTGGTTCGTCATGCGCTTTTTGGTTTCTCGGCTGATGAGTTGTCTGTGGTTCCGCGGGTTTTTGTTTATATGTTGAATGTCTGCAAGTTTTGTATTGGGGGGCTCGGAATGATTTTCGTTTTAGGGGTGTTCGTCCTTCGGCTGTTGATGTTATGGAGCGTGTGAAGTCTCGGGTTCGGTTTAATCTTCCATTGTTTTTCCGTGTTTTTCCGGTCTGACCGCCGTCGTCGTATTTTGTCCGTCAGTGGGGTGGTCGTGGTGTGGTGGCTTCGTTGCATAATGATGCTCTGGTCGTTCATATTTAGGTTCTGGTTTTGTGTTGTGTGTGCGTGCCCTGGCCTTTTTTCGGGGGTGAACCAACGTCTTGGCGTTCGCTGCTCATCGAGCAGCTCATATATTAAACTGATTTTTGGAACTGGGCCGTGGAAAAGAGGCTTGCCTCGTCCCGGCCACGGGTTGCCTCGGTATAGCACTACCTCCGAGCGTGGCCCACTTCCCTCTGGGGAAGAAATAATCAAGTGAAAGCAGAACAAGTGACCAAGCAACCAACCTTCACATTCTCTTCTCTTTTCTAGGTAGCATAGCAGCGAGTGGACAGCACGACACGACAGGACGAGGAGCACGTGACCCCCATTACCACATGGTATGCGCAGACAAGTTGCGTTTTGCGGTTCCGGAGAGGTTGGAAAGGCATACTTACCTGACGCGGGAGGCACTGTGATCAGGGAGGCAGTCCTCTCAAGGTGAGGCTCTTTCATTGCACTTCGATTGGGTTGACCCTTGCGATTACCCCAAATGTGGGTAACTCGAGCGTATAATTTCTGGTAGTGGGGACCTGCGTTCGCGCTAGTCCCCGCACCAAACCCCGGTGGCAAAGTTGGCTAATGGGAAGGTTTGTTGGTAACGTTTCAGGCAGGGCAGGGAAGGAGATGCGGTGGCGGTGTAAGGACTAAGGAAGGTGAGTTGTATTTGTGAATTCCACTGCTGAAATTGTAGGTGAATGTTCCGTACTTGGTGCACTGCAAAACTGTGATTTTATTTCTTTCATTCTTGGCCGTAGAGAGAGCGAGAGGACGTGTTTATTTCAGCCGCATCGATTTCCATCGATAGACGAGTGAGACAAGAAAATGCCAGCGGGTCGAGCTCTTATCCTCGTGCATCGTTTCGAAAACGTAAGTGGATGTGTGTTTGTACTGCTCCATCGCGATAGATTTCTTTTGCGTTGTGTTATGTTGCGTTCTGGAGAGCCCGTTTTGCATTGAGTAACTGAGGACCCGCCAGATCAGTTGGCGTTACATTTCTGTGGCCAACACTTTGTGGTTTCTCTATGTTATCAGTTAATTGGATTGTTATCATAAAAAGTAAATCTTTCATGGTCAGGATAGTGTCTTATCGGCCCTTTGCATACGTACTGTCCGTGTTGAGCAGGGAACAGTAAGACTTTGAAGTGCGCTACGTCACGTAAGTCACGTTTTCGCAGGATCAATGTTGTAGTGTTGTAGCCTTCGTTGTATACATATCATCCGGGCTAGGTTAACTTCCATCTAATGCATAACAGTGCATGCATTTTTTACTTGTCGTATCCTGTTCTTTGCTCACACGAAAAGATACGTTTCATGTCATAAACGTTGGATTGATAAGATCTCGCGCGCACGCGCTCCCTTGGGAATACAAGTTCCACTTTCTCGTGTGAACTATTTTGTTTTTGTTGTATGTCTCATCTTTGACATATCGTTGGCATGTTGTGTTCAAAAAACCTGGTTTGGAATGTTCTTTCATTAAAGGAAACTGAGATTTTTTGAGATAATCAAGTGTACAGAAGGAAAAAGGGAAGCCTACAACACGGGGTATTCCCAGGCGGTCTCCCATCCAAGTACTAACCCCGCCCGACAGGGCTTAACTTCGGTGATCGGACGAGAACCGGTGTTTTCCCTGTGGTATGGTCGTAGACAAGTAATTCGCCGTGAAAATTAACTTTGTTATAAGGGAAAATGAAAACGAGGTCAGAGCAAGCACAATGTGCATTTGTCCTCTTGCCGTCAACGCAAGTGCCATGCAATGCTGGTCCTGCTGCCCACTGTACAAGGGCGATCGTTGTGTGCGCCTCGCTTTCAGGTTGGCTTTGGGCATTCCTTCCTTGGCACGGATTGTAATCGGACCACCATATCTCGTGGCCATGAGACTGGGAGCACCTTGTCCGCTGTGAGCATTTACGGGCATCGCTTCTCGGCCTTTGGCTAAGATCAAGTGTAGTATCTGTTCTTATCAGCTTATATCTGATACGCTGCTCATCGAGCAGCTCATATATTAAACTGATTTTTGGAACTGGGCCGTGGAAAAGAGGCTTGCCTCGTCCCGGCCACGGGTTGCCTCGGTATAGCACTACCTCCGAGCGTGGCCCACTTCCCTCTGGGGAAGAAATAATCAAGTGAAAGCAGAACAAATGACCAAGCAACCAACCTTCACATTCTCTTCTCTTTTCTAGGTAGCATAGCAGCGAGTGGACAGCACGACACGACAGGACGAGGAGCACGTGACCCCCATTACCACATGGTATGCGCAGACAAGCAAACCCTGCAGAGTGAGCTCTTTTTCTTGCTGGGAGACCTCAATTTTTTGGAGTGTGGCCTGGACCTAATTTTTCATTTTTGGAGTGTGGTTTCTTTATTCATATTTTGTGAGTGTGGGTAGGTTTTTGTTGTGTTTTTTCTTTGTCTCTTTGGTTTTTTTTATTTTTTCGGTGACCCTCCCGGGGACTAATGCTCCGCGTTCTGCGGTAACCCGGGGTAAGCCGAGTCTTTTTGTTTTTCATTTTTCTCGCTTCCAGGGCTCTTTGAGCCCTTTGTTTTTTTTGGCACTTCATTTAGTCCGTCACTGAAGTGTCCTTTTTGGTTTTTTCGTGTGTTTTTCTACTTTTTTGGTGTGTTCTTTGGTTTTTCTGTGTGGCTCCTTAAGAAAATTTCTTGAGGTTTTTTTGTTTGTTTTCTACTTATTAAGGGTGTTCTGAGTGATATTTAATTGCTATATATTTTTCGGTTATTTATTTGCTTATTGTGTAATTGGATTTTTGTTGCTTATTATACCTTACTTTCTAGTGAGGTTATATTTTGTGGATTGTGTGTTGGAAATTAATTAATTAATTGGCTTACATAAATCTTTACTTCTGCAAGTGAGTGTACATATATATTAGTTGTGAATTTGCTATCCATATTAGTGTTTATCTGCATTATTAAAACTTTCTGAGTGGGATACATTTTGATATTAGTGTGATACATAAGTTAAATAATTATTTATTATTATTAGTCCTTTAGCAGCTGCTTAAGGTTTAATTTACTCTTAGTTTAAACTGTACTAGTAATTAGTTTTTAAATTATTTTGTCATAATGGTTCCGCGCAATACGCGCACTATAATCATAAAGTCCGGCTTCCCCGCTGGGACTTCCCATGCCGGGGTTGCCGGCATCATCGCTAACTCCCTGGCTGCCTGGTGGATTCAATCCAGGTCTGTCCAGGGGGGATCATTCGTATTTCCTTTATTGATAGACCCCGTAAAAAGACCTATGAGGAGGCCGGGTCCATCTTTTTTGGGGATGTTCGCTGCGGGGTCATTGGTTTCGACCCCATCACTTTGGTCATGGTATACTTGTTCCCTTTTGAGGGTAATAATGATAAGGTTAGGGAGGCTTTAAAGTTTTTGGTGATGTAAAGGAGGTCAAGCACCAGCAGTGGGCGAATGTCCCTGGTGTCTTTACGGGTACGCGTTTGGTGCGCATGGTGCGCAAGCATGAGATCCCGCGTAACATCAAGATTGACGGGGTAAACTGCCGTGTGTGGTACAAGGGGCAGCCCCCTTGTTTGTGACATTTGCAATGACAACCATAAGGCTGCTGATTGCCCTTTAAAGGGAAAGTGCCGTAGATGCCATGAGGCCGGGCATTTTGTTCGAAATTGCCCGAAGCCTGTGTGGTACGTGCCGGGTAGACCGGAGACGGACGCGGACAGTGAGGATGATGAATGATAATGATAATGTGAATGATAATGATAATGATAATGATAATGATGTGAATAATTGTTAATAATGTTGCCGCGCCTGTTGTGCCTGAACCTGCTTGTTGCCTGTCTGTTCCTTCCTCCCTCTGTGGCTCCGGCCTGGTGGGGGGTGGAGGTATGAGTTCTGGCTCTGGTGTGGCTCCGCAGTCTATGTGTGTAGCTGGTCAGTGGGTCGGGGGGGGCTCAATGATTGGTTCTGGATCCCTCTCCGCCAGGTGTTGCCGTGTTTTGGGTCGGGGGGGCTGAGGAGAGGGTTCTGGATCCCTCTCCCAGCGTTTAGTGTTTTGGGGGCTTCCACCGGTCAGGCCGGGGAGTCTCAGGAGGAGGGGCATGGAGTCCTCCCCTACTTTTTCTCCCCTTTCGGGGTCTGTGTTTCCGTGAACATCATCGGGTGGGCCTGAGGTTGGGGTTGATTCGGGTGATGATGCTCCGGCCTCGGTTGGTGGATTCTGGACCTGTGCGGTCTAAAATCCGTCAAAAGTTGGGCGCGGTGGTTTGGGGGGGTTGCATCCCCCTCTTGTATCAAGGGAAGAGACTGCATCTATGGTGCAAGAACTGAAGGCATCTCTCCCGTCATCAAAGGATGATCTTGTTCGTTTCGTTGGGGCTTTCGCTTTTGCCGTTCCTCTTCCTCCTCGGGTCAGTTCTCGTAGTTCTGGCTCGGGGATGGCCCTCCGTCCGTCCTCTCGTTCCCGGTCTCGTTCCGGTGACGAGAGGACCCCTCCCTCCTCTTAGCCCGGATCCTCATAGGTCTCGTCGTCGTGCTTCTTCGCCTAGCCTGCTAGGCGCCGTTAATTTTGCCGTTGTCTCGCCACCTTTTTGTTTTTTGCCATGGGTTTGTCACTACTTTTTGTTATATTATGGCTCTTACTGTAATTTCTGTTAACGTTAATGGGTTGAGAGATGGTGACAAGCGTCTTGGGTTTCTCCAGTGGTTGTCCCATCTCTCTCCTTCGGTAGTTTGTCTACAGGAGACCCACGCAGTCTCTAATGATGATCTTCTTTCTTGGTTTTCTCGGTTTGGTTATTTGTGTGCTGGTTCTTTTGGTACAAATCATTCTCGTGGTGTGGTTGTTTTGTATCGTTCGGTTTTGGAGTGTAAGTCTGTGGTTTGCGAGTTTGATGGTCGTTTTGTTTTGGTTGAGTTTTCTCTTCGTGGTTCTGTTTTTCGGGTTGCTTCTATTTATGCTCCTAACCGTAATCCTGATCGTGATCGTGCTTTTTTTGGTTCGTTGTGTTGACTCTATTGATCCTGCTGCTGTTCCTACTCTTTTGTGCGGCGATTTCAACACGGTCCTGGACCGTGTTCGGGATCGCCGTGGGTCTTGTCCTTTTGATGTCTCTCGTGAAAGTTCTGCTTTTGTTGTCGGCTATGTTTTCGGATTGTTGTGTGGTGGATATTTGGCGTGAAAGGCACCCAAATGATTCTGCTTTCACCTGGTTCCGGCCCGATGGGGCCCTTGCATCGCGCATTGACCTCTCGGTTGTCCGTATGCTTGGGTGCCTTATGTGTCTTCTGTAGACATTCTGCCGTGTCCCTTTTTCTGATCATTGTGCTATTTCTTTTCATGGGCTCTCCCCAGCTCCGTTCCTCCGGGTCCGGGGTTGTGGAAGCTCAATCTTTCTGTTCTGGATGAGGCCGAGTATATCGACCTCATCTCAACTTTCTGGTCTTATTGGCAGTCTCGTCAGTCTTCTTTTTTTTCTTCCCTCACTAGGTGGTGGGACAGCGGCAAAAGCCCATATTAAACGTATTAGTATTAATTATTGTGTAAAGATCGTGGTAAAAGTAAAGTAGTGGAACGTAATATTTTGTCTAGTCTTGCTGCTCCCATTTAAAAGTCATATTGATTCTGGTCGTCTTTCTTTTCTTCCTGTGTACCTTTCTACTCTGTCTCGTCTTCGTGCTATGGATGTTGAGGTTGCTCGTGGTGCTCAAGTTCGTGCCGGTCGAGGTGGGTGGAGGAGGGTGAGTCCTCCTCTGCTTACTTCTTCCGGCTCGAAAAGAAAAACGGCACTGACCGTAATATCTCGGCGCTGAGAGCTAGTGATGGTACTTTGGTTACGGACAAGGATGGGTTGTGTGATGTTTTTCGTTCTTTCTATCGGATCTTTTCTCTGCTGCTCCTTGTGACTCCAATGCTCGTGCTGAGCTTCTTTCTAACATTTCTTCAGTTCTTCCGTATAATGATAGTGAGGTGTGCGAAGGTCTTCTCAGCCAGGAGGAGTGTTTTGCAGCTCTTCAGGGCATGGCCCGTGGTAAAGCTCCTGGTTGTGATGGCCTTCCCATGGAATTCTATTTAAAATTTTGGCATGTTTTGGGTTTGGATTTGGTTTGTGTTTTGAATTCTGCTTTTGGTTTGGGCTCTTTGTCTCGCTCTCAGCGCCGAGGTATCATTACTTTATCGTTTAAGAAGGGGATCGTCTTGATCCCAAAAACTGGCGTCCAATCTCCCTGTTGAATGTCGATTATAAAATTGCTTCTCGTTCTATTGCTGCTCGTCTTCTTAAGGTTATTCATTTGGTTGTTGATAAAGATCAGTCTTGTGGTGTTCCTGGCCGTTTTATTGGTGAAAATGTTGCTTTTCTTCGTGATGTTGTTGATTTTTGCTCTTCTTCTGGTGTTCCTGCTGCTGCTCTTCTTTCTCTGACCAAGAAAAGGCATTCGACAGGGTTGATTGGACGTTCCTTCGTTCTACTCTATATGCCATGGGTTTTGGGCAGTCGTTTGTTGGGTGGGTTAATTTATTTTACAATAATGTGAGTAGTTGTGTAAATGTTAATGGTTATATTTCTAATTCTTTAAGTTATCTCGTGGGGTGAGCAGGGATGTCCCCTGTCCCCCCTCCTTTATGTTTTTGGTTGCCGAGGTACTTGCTTGTAATATTCGTTCTAGTGGTTTAATTTCTGGTTTGTCTCTTCCTGGTTCTTCGTCTTCTTGCCTGTTGTTTCTGCGTACGCTGATGACACTACGTTGGTTGTTTCTTCTGTTCCTGGGTATTTTGGCTGTTTTTGATGTCTATTCTTTGTATGAGAGGGGGTCTGGGGCTAAATTAAATTTTGGAAAATGCGAAGGTTTGTGGTTGGGTGGTTGGAATGGGCGCACTGACTCACCGGTGAACATTACTTGGTCGTCGGTGAAGGTGAAGGTGTTGGGGGTTTTTCTGGGTCCGGGTAATCTGGAGGAGGACAATTGGAGGCCGCGTATCACCGCGGTGAAAATGCTTTGAACTCTTGGCGTCAGCGATCGTTATCCTATAAGGGCAAGGCACTTGTTATCAATGCCTTGGCCCTTTCCCGTGTGTGGTACGTGGCCTCTCTAATCCATGTTCCCCGGTGGGTCAGTGTCGAATTAAATACGTTAATTTTTAAATTTTTTTGGAGCGGGTAAGCGGGGGACTTGGTCGCTCGTCGTGTTGTGGTTCAGCCTTCTTGTTTGGGTGGTTTCTCTGTTTGTGGATTTTCAGTGTAAGGTTATGGCTCTTCATGTTCAGTGGGTTCGTCGTTTTTTGTTTCTTCTCCGTCTTCTTGGGTCACTTTCATGGTTTTTTGGTTTTCTTCTCGGCTTGCCGCTCCTCCGCATCTCGTTTTTTTCTGCTCCGCTTTGTTTTTCGCCGGATTCTCTGCCTCCGTTTTATCGTTCTCTGTTGACTGCTTGGCGGGCGTGTAAAGGATCCCTTACAGCGTCTTCTTTGGGTATTGGTTCGGGTATTGATTTTTGTCCTGTTTCTTCTATGACCACGAAATCTGCTTATTTGTTTCTTTTGTCCGAGAATGCTGTCTCTCCTCATTGTGAGGAGAAGTTCTTTCCTTTGTTTGGTTCTCTTTATTGGTCTTCTACTTGGCGTCAGCTTTTCTTTTTTGATTTGGATCGTCCAGTTATTGATTTGTCTTGGAAAATTTCTCATGGGGTCCTTTACACGGCCGAAAGGCTCGCTGGTTTTGGTTATGCTCTTTTCCACTGCTTGTTTTTGTTCTGCTCCTGTCGAGTCTCTTCAGCATCTGTTTTTTTCACTGTCCTCTGGCGGTCAGTGTTTTGTCATGGCTTCAGTCTCTTATGTTCTTGGCTTCTCCTCTTTGTCCTTCTATCTTGGTTCGTCATGCGCGCTTTTTGGTTTCTCGGCTGATGAGTTGTCTGTGGTTCCGCGGGTTTTTGTTTATATGTTGAATGTCTGCAAGTTTTGTATTTGGGGGGCTCGTAATGACTTTCGTTTTAGGGGTGTTCGTCCTTCGGCTGTTGACGTTATGGAGCGTGTGAAGTCTCGGGTTCGGTTTAATCTTCCATTGTTTTTCCGTCGTTTCCGGTCTGACCGCCGTCGTCGTTATTTTGTCCGTCAGTGGGGTGGTCGTGGTGTGGTGGCGTCGTTACATAATGATGCTCTGGTCGTTCATATTTAGGTACTGGTTTTGTGTTGCGTGTGCATGTCCTGGCCTTTTTTCGGGGGTGAACCAACGTCTTGGCGTTGGGTAAGTCGGTTGACGGGTGGCTTTTGTGGGTCGCTTTTCACCCTTGTGCTGGGTCGTGCTTGTTTTGGTTTGTCCAGTTGTTTTTGAGTCTTTTTTGTCGTTTTGTCGAATTGTCATTTAGGAGTGTAAGTCGGGCGAGGCATCTCCTAGATGCAATTCCTCGTTTGTGTGTTTGTCTTTTTTGTTATTTTGTTGGTAGGGGCGGGGTTCGATTCCCCGGCGAAGTTGGCGTGTTGGTACACCCCGTTTGAGGTGAACCGTTGTGTTTGACGGATTCGTCGTTATGTCTGGCTTCGTCTTCACAGGCAGCCATTTTGGGTCCCCCATCCTGTTTCTTGGCCATCTACGAGCTCGCTGGGTTTTTGGCCTTTTGGATTTTGGTGGTGAGTGGGGCTTTTGCCCTTTCCCGGCTCTAGCCGGTCCCCTTTTCTTACATTTTTTCTTAATAGCCATGTGTCTCGCCTCTTTAGGCGCACTGTTGTTCTCGATGTGTCAGGTTTTTCTGAAGAGCGTGATATCAACTATATTGCTGAGAAAATTTGTTCAACCTTTAGTGTCGGTGATGTTGTATCGATTCAATTTATGCCTGGCAAATCTGTCCGTGTATCTTTTAAGGATGAGTCCATTAAGACTACGGTCCTAAGTAATGACTCTTTATCTGTAGATGGCGTCCCTTGTCCTGTACGGGGTGGGGGTCCCAGACCTGAAAACGTCCTCATTTTCCGTTGTCCATTTGAGGTCGAACGTTCTGTTTTAAAAGAAGTCATGTCTCAGTATGGGACTGTCCATGGGATCCAGCATAGGTCCTGGTTGCATCTTGATGGTGTCATGGATGGCTCCCCGTGTCGTTCGTATGACTCGTGCTCGCGGCATCTCGCGTACTATTCTTGTTAAGGACCATCAATGTAAAGTATGGTATAAAGGGATGCCGATTTCTTGCGATATTTGTTCGGGCTCTCACAAAGCCCAGGATTGCCCCTACAAGGGCGTCTGCATGCGTGCCGCCAACCTGGCCATGTCCAGCGCGACTGCACCAATGCACCAAACGCGTGGGGTACCAGTGGTAGTGGGGTGGATGCTGCGGCTAACCCCGATCCTGCAGAAGCTCAGGTGGAGGCTCCGGCTTCCCCCCTCCTGTTTTTCTCTCCTTCTGCTTTGCCTCCAACTGGTTCATCTGACTCTGAGACCGCTCCACCCTCCATGGAGGGTGCTGTTGTGTCTGCTGGTGAGGACACCCCTGGCTCAGGCGGTTTTTGCCTGCGCCACGGGCCCTGGTCCCTCTCCCCTCCTGGGGATCTGCTCCCGATCTCAGCGCCAGCGAGTTGCCTCCATGTTCTGCTGATGACAATTTGGTGCGTGCATCTGGTCTCGGGAGCGATCACATGTTTAGCCCCCTGAGTGACGTTGATATCAGCAGTGAGCTGGAATCCAACGAGGACTCTGAAAGTAACGTTAAGGTGCCGCAAAGTAACGGCAGCATTAGTAGTGTTAATCCTAGTGACAGTAGTGTTAAGGAACCGCCTAGTGGCGGCAATTTAAATAATGGTGAAAAAACTGGCGAAGATGCCATTAAACGTAATGATGATATTAGTGTGAGCTCACAAAATGGTGATAATTTAAACAATGTTAAAAGAAATACTGTTAAGCCACTGGATAATGGCAACCTAGTTAACGCAGCTGATAAAGGAGCTGCCAAAAGTACTGAGAATTCTGTTAAAAAATTACAAAATGTTTAAAAAAACCACCAAGTGGTGGCACTTTATGTAAAGTGGCTGAGAATACAGGTGTGCGTCGTAAGGGTACTGTTGCTAGTGGTGGTACCGACAGTCTTGTTTTTCTTCGGGTGTTCCTCCATCCTCCCAATCTGTTGAACCTTTGGAGGTGGAAATGGTTGAGGTATCCACTCCTCGTAAACGCGGTTGTGATTCCGTTGAGACCTCCTCTGATAGCTCTTCTGTTACTCCTTCCCGGAAGGCTCTTACAAAGGTGGCTAAGAAGAGCGGAGCTGCGCCCTCTTCTACTAAATCGAAGACTCGTGCTTCAGCTGATACTGTCAAGTCTGCGAAGCACGAAGGTTTGCCTGATGTGTCGGTTTCCCTCCCCCAACGCAAAGCACGTACATAGTTACTCTTTTACTGTACTCCATTATGGCTCTGTCAGTTGTCTCAATTAACGTCAACGGTCTGCGAGACCAGTCTAAGCGAGCTGGGTTTCTACAGTGGCTTCATTCCTTGCCTGTTGTTCCTGATGTAGTGTGCCTCCAAGAGGCCCACTGCATCTCCCTCAGTGAGTGTCAGTCCTGGTTCCAGTCATCTGGTCTTTCCGTTGTGGTGTCTCCCGGCTCTAATAAGTCTTGTGGTTGTATTGTTTTGTTTTCGTCCAGTGTTGTCCCTTGTTAAATCTTCCTCTGATAGTTGTGGTCGGGTTTTTGTTATGTGAGTTTTCTTTGCGGGGCGCTGTGTTCAGGGTTGCTTGCATTTATGCTCCCAATCGCAACCCTGATCGTGATGCCTTCCTGGACGGGGTCTCTTCCCGATTTAGACCCTTCAGTTCCCACCCTCCTCGCCGGCGATTTTAATACCGTCTTTGATCGCGCTGCTGACCGTGTGGGCTCCGTGGTCGGTGATACCTCGCGTGAGAGTGTTGTTGCCCTTGGTCGTCTTTTTGACGATGTCTGTTGTATTGATATTTGGAGATACCTCCATCCGTCTTCTTCCTCCGCCTTTACCTGGACTAAGGCGGATGGCTCTATCTCCTCCCGTATAGATCTAATTGGGTGTCCTTATGTCTGGGTTGCGTCTGTCTCTGTTTGTGAAATTCTTCCGTGTCCGTTTTCAGACCATTGTGCTGTGTCCTGCTCTCTTACTGTTCCTGACGTTATTCCTCCTGGTCCGGGGCTTTGGAAGCTTAATACCTCAGTCCTGGAGGAGGAGGAGTACTGTCGCCTTATTTCTGACTTTTGGGCCGATTGGAAGGACTGTAAGCTCTGTTTTTTCCTCTCTTTCCAAGTGGTGGGATTCCGGTAAAGCAAAGATCAAGGGCATTACGGTATCTTACTGTGTGCGCCGGTCGCAGAAAGAATCTTGGTCACGCGATTTGTTGGCTAGGTTGGCAGCACACCTCAAGGCACGGCTTGATGCTGGTTGCCTGTCTGTTTTAGGTGTTTATCGATCCACCCTTGAACAGCTTTCCGCCTATGACATCAGGGCTGCTCAAGGTGCCCAAGTACGGTCACGTGTCCGATGGGTTGAGGAGGGCGAAGTCTCATCGGCGTACTTTTTTCGTTTAGAGAAGAAACGGTCTGCTGACCGGTGGGTTTTTCTGCGCTTCGGAACCCTGATGGGTCCATTGTTTCAACACCTTCTGATCTGTGTTCTTCGTTCGCCACTTTCTACTACTCCTCTCTTTTTACTGCCTGTCCTACGGATTCCGCCGCTCAAGATATTCTTCTCAGTAATGTGTCCTCGGTCCTTTCATCTGCCCAAGCTGATCTTTGTGAGGGCTTTCTGACTCTTGAGGAGTGTCATCGTGCCCTTGTTGGCATGGCTCGTCGTAAAGCCCCGGGGTCCGATGGCCTCCCCATGGAGTTTTACTTGAAATTCTGGGACGTCCTTGGTCTGATTTAGTGGAGGTCTTGAATTCGTGTTATCTGTCTGGTTCTATGTCTTTGTCTCAACGGCGGGGTTTCATATCCTTAATCTTTAAGAAGGGAGATCGGTTGGACGCTCGTAACTGGCGCCCATCTCCCTTCTCAACGTCGACTATAAGCTTGCTTCTCGTGTGTATTGCTGGGCGCCTTCTCAAAGTTATCCATCTGGTTGTTAGTGAGGATCAGACCTGCGGTGTTCCTGGCAGGTTTATAGGCGAGAATGTTGCTCTTTTGCGTGATGTGGTTGCCTTTGCCACGGAATCTGACATCCCGGTTGCCGTTCTCTCCTTAGACCAGGAAAAGGCCTTTGATAGAGTGGATTGGTCATTTATGTGTGCTACTTTGTCGAGGATGGGTTTTGGCCCATCTTTTGTCCGTTGGGTTGTTCTGTTCTATTCTGCTCTCCAAAGCTCTGTAGTTGTTAATGGTTATCTGTCTCGGTTTTTTCCTTTGTCTCGTGGCGTGCGTCAGGGCTGTCCTTTGTCTCCATTATTGTACGTTCTAGTTTCTGAAGTGCTTGCTGTTAACATTCGTGCCAATCCACGTATCATTGGTCTTTCTGTCCCCGGGCCCCGCGGGCCCTGTCTCCGATCTCGCAGTACGCCGATGACACCTCTCTCATTGTCACGTCTGATATTGCCATTGCTGCTATTTTTGAAGTTTATGCTCTTTTTGAAAGGGGTTCTGGTGCTAAGCTTAATCAGTCCAAATCCAAGGGATTGTGGGCTCGGTTCGTGGTCTGGCAGGACTGACCCCCCTGTCACCCTGGACTGGACCTCGGCCAAGATCAAAGTGCTGGGCGTCTTTATTGGGCCTGGGAATTTGGAGGAAGTGAACTGGCGTCCTAGGATTGATGCCGTGGAGAATGTGCTGGCTTCTTGGAGGCAACGCTCCCTGTCCTACGGCGGGAGAGCTCTCGTCATCAACGCCTTGGCCCTTTCTAGGGTTTGGTACATTGCCTCCCTAATTCATGTCCCCCCTTGGGTTTCTTCCGAGCTTTGTAAATTGGTTTTTGGGTTTTTTTGGAAGGGCAAACGCGATCTGGTTTCTCGTGCTGTTGTTGTTCAGCCTACATCTGCTGGTGGTTTTTCTGTCATTGATCTTCGTCTTAAGGTTTCTGCGCTTCTTGTCCAGTGGGTTCGGCGTTTCATTGTTTCTCCGAGTAGTTGGGTCCATTTCTTTTCCTTTTGGTGTGATTCTCGTTTTGGTGTCCCTGCTCTTGATGTTCTGTCCCGTCCTGAGGCCTTTTCCTCCAAGTCCCTCCCCCCGTTTTACTCTGCTCTTCTGTCTGCTTGGCGTTTGGTTGGTGGTTCCTTTTCCCGTCGGCGTTCCTCCCTTGTCATTGCATCTTTGTCCCCTCATCATGTTGCTGCTGTTTCCTCTATCTCTGCAAATTCTGTTTATTTGTTTTTGCTGTCTGAGGATCGTCCGACTCCCCATTGTGTTGACAAGTTTTTCCCTTTGTATGGCTCTCTCTACTGGCCTTCGACCTGGTCCCAATTGTTCTTCTTCAATCTTGACCGCCCAGTGATCGATCTCAACTGGAAGGTCGCCCATGGCGTGTTGTACACTGCCGATCGCCTTGTCGGTTTTGGGTACTCGGTCGACCCCTCTTGCTTTTGCCGTCTTGCCTCTGAATGTCCTTCTCACTTGTTTTTCTCCTGCCCTCTTGCTCATAGTGTTCTTCATGGTTACAGTCTCTATTGTTTGGTTTTTTCGTCTTCGTCCCCCTCTTTGGTTTGCCGTCACGTGCTGTTTGGTTTTGACCCGGCTGAGATCCGTCGAGTTCCTCGTGTTTTCGTGTACATCCTAGGTGTCTGTAAGTATTTTATCTGGCTCGCTCGGAATGACTTTCGTTTCCGTAATGTGCCGCCTGGTGCTCTCGATGTCATCGCAAAGGTCCGCTCTCGTGTCAAGTTCAATCTACCTCTCCTTTTTAAGCGTTTCAAGTCCCCCCGTCGTCTACGTTATTTTCACCGTCAGTGGGGTGCGTCTGGCATTATTGGCTCTGTTTGCAATGGTCGTTTTTCTCTGTCCCAGTTCTAGTCCCATTGTCGCCCCAGGCTGTTGCTGTTTCGCGGCGTACCTACTCCTGTAGGATGAGTCTTTCTGACTGGCGTCCTTGTCAGGTCTGCCCGCTGCTCATCGAGCAGCTCATATATTAAACTGATTTTTGGAACTGGGCCGTGGAAAAGAGGCTTGCCTCGTCCCGGCCACGGGTTGCCTCGGTATAGCACTACCTCCGAGCGTGGCCCACTTCCCTCTGGGGAAGAAATAATCAAGTGAAAGCAGAACAAGTGACCAAGCAACCAACCTTCACATTCTCTTCTCTTTTCTAGGTAGCATAGCAGCGAGTGGACAGCACGACACGACAGGACGAGGAGCACGTGACCCCCATTACCACATGGTATGCGCAGACAAGTTGCGTTTTGCGGTTCCGGAGAGGTTGGAAAGGCATACTTACCTGACGCGGGAGGCACTGTGATCAGGGAGGCAGTCCTCTCAAGGTGAGGCTCTTTCATTGCACTTCGATTGGGTTGACCCTTGCGATTACCCCAAATGTGGGTAACTCGAGCGTATAATTTCTGGTAGTGGGGACCTGCGTTCGCGCTAGTCCCCGCACCAAACCCCGGTGGCAAAGTTGGCTAATGGGAAGGTTTGTTGGTAACGTTTCAGGCAGGGCAGGGAAGGAGATGCGGTGGCGGTGTAAGGACTAAGGAAGGTGAGTTGTATTTGTGAATTCCACTGCTGAAATTGTAGGTGAATGTTCCGTACTTGGTGCACTGCAAAACTGTGATTTTATTTCTTTCATTCTTGGCCGTAGAGAGAGCGAGAGGACGTGTTTATTTCAGCCGCATCGATTTCCATCGATAGACGAGTGAGACAAGAAAATGCCAGCGGGTCGAGCTCTTATCCTCGTGCATCGTTTCGAAAACGTAAGTGGATGTGTGTTTGTACTGCTCCATCGCGATAGATTTCTTTTGCGTTGTGTTATGTTGCGTTCTGGAGAGCCCGTTTTGCATTGAGTAACTGAGGACCCGCCAGATCAGTTGGCGTTACATTTCTGTGGCCAACACTTTGTGGTTTCTCTATGTTATCAGTTAATTGGATTGTTATCATAAAAAGTAAATCTTTCATGGTCAGGATAGTGTCTTATCGGCCCTTTGCATACGTACTGTCCGTGTTGAGCAGGGAACAGTAAGACTTTGAAGTGCGCTACGTCACGTAAGTCACGTTTTCGCAGGATCAATGTTGTAGTGTTGTAGCCTTCGTTGTATACATATCATCCGGGCTAGGTTAACTTCCATCTAATGCATAACAGTGCATGCATTTTTTACTTGTCGTATCCTGTTCTTTGCTCACACGAAAAGATACGTTTCATGTCATAAACGTTGGATTGATAAGATCTCGCGCGCACGCGCTCCCTTGGGAATACAAGTTCCACTTTCTCGTGTGAACTAATTTTTTTTTGTTGTATGTCTCATCTTTGACATATCGTTGGCATGTTGTGTTCAAAAAACCTGGTTTGGAATGTTCTTTCATTAAAGGAAACTGAGATTTTTTGAGATAATCAAGTGTACAGAAGGAAAAAGGGAAGCCTACAACACGGGGTATTCCCAGGCGGTCTCCCATCCAAGTACTAACCCCGCCCGACAGGGCTTAACTTCGGTGATCGGACGAGAACCGGTGTTTTCCCTGTGGTATGGTCGTAGACAAGTAATTCGCCGTGAAAATTAACTTTGTTATAAGGGAAAATGAAAACGAGGTCAGAGCAAGCACAATGTGCATTTGTCCTCTTGCCGTCAACGCAAGTGCCATGCAATGCTGGTCCTGCTGCCCACTGTACAAGGGCGATCGTTGTGTGCGCCTCGCTTTCAGGTTGGCTTTGGGCATTCCTTCCTTGGCACGGATTGTAATCGGACCACCATATCTCGTGGCCATGAGACTGGGAGCACCTTGTCCGCTGTGAGCATTTACGGGCATCGCTTCTCGGCCTTTGGCTAAGATCAAGTGTAGTATCTGTTCTTATCAGCTTATATCTGATACGCTGCTCATCGAGCAGCTCATATATTAAACTGATTTTTGGAACTGGGCCGTGGAAAAGAGGCTTGCCTCGTCCCGGCCACGGGTTGCCTCGGTATAGCACTACCTCCGAGCGTGGCCCACTTCCCTCTGGGGAAGAAATAATCAAGTGAAAGCAGAACAAATGACCAAGCAACCAACCTTCACATTCTCTTCTCTTTTCTAGGTAGCATAGCAGCGAGTGGACAGCACGACACGACAGGACGAGGAGCACGTGACCCCCATTACCACATGGTATGCGCAGACAAGCAAACCCTGCAGAGTGAGCTCTTTTTCTTGCTGGGAGACCTCAATTTTTTGGAGTGTGGCCTGGACCTAATTTTTCATTTTTGGAGTGTGGTTTCTTTATTCATATTTTGTGAGTGTGGGTAGGTTTTTGTTGTGTTTTTTCTTTGTCTCTTTGGTTTTTTTTATTTTTTCGGTGACCCTCCCGGGGACTAATGCTCCGCGTTCTGCGGTAACCCGGGGTAAGCCGAGTCTTTTTGTTTTTCATTTTTCTCGCTTCCAGGGCTCTTTGAGCCCTTTGTTTTTTTTGGCACTTCATTTAGTCCGTCACTGAAGTGTCCTTTTTGGTTTTTTCGTGTGTTTTTCTACTTTTTTGGTGTGTTCTTTGGTTTTTCTGTGTGGCTCCTTAAGAAAATTTCTTGAGGTTTTTTTGTTTGTTTTCTACTTATTAAGGGTGTTCTGAGTGATATTTAATTGCTATATATTTTTCGGTTATTTATTTGCTTATTGTGTAATTGGATTTTTGTTGCTTATTATACCTTACTTTCTAGTGAGGTTATATTTTGTGGATTGTGTGTTGGAAATTAATTAATTAATTGGCTTACATAAATCTTTACTTCTGCAAGTGAGTGTACATATATATTAGTTGTGAATTTGCTATCCATATTAGTGTTTATCTGCATTATTAAAACTTTCTGAGTGGGATACATTTTGATATTAGTGTGATACATAAGTTAAATAATTATTTATTATTATTAGTCCTTTAGCAGCTGCTTAAGGTTTAATTTACTCTTAGTTTAAACTGTACTAGTAATTAGTTTTTAAATTATTTTGTCATAATGGTTCCGCGCAATACGCGCACTATAATCATAAAGTCCGGCTTCCCCGCTGGGACTTCCCATGCCGGGGTTGCCGGCATCATCGCTAACTCCCTGGCTGCCTGGTGGATTCAATCCAGGTCTGTCCAGGGGGGATCATTCGTATTTCCTTTATTGATAGACCCCGTAAAAAGACCTATGAGGAGGCCGGGTCCATCTTTTTTGGGGATGTTCGCTGCGGGGTCATTGGTTTCGACCCCATCACTTTGGTCATGGTATACTTGTTCCCTTTTGAGGGTAATAATGATAAGGTTAGGGAGGCTTTAAAGTTTTTGGTGATGTAAAGGAGGTCAAGCACCAGCAGTGGGCGAATGTCCCTGGTGTCTTTACGGGTACGCGTTTGGTGCGCATGGTGCGCAAGCATGAGATCCCGCGTAACATCAAGATTGACGGGGTAAACTGCCGTGTGTGGTACAAGGGGCAGCCCCCTTGTTTGTGACATTTGCAATGACAACCATAAGGCTGCTGATTGCCCTTTAAAGGGAAAGTGCCGTAGATGCCATGAGGCCGGGCATTTTGTTCGAAATTGCCCGAAGCCTGTGTGGTACGTGCCGGGTAGACCGGAGACGGACGCGGACAGTGAGGATGATGAATGATAATGATAATGTGAATGATAATGATAATGATAATGATAATGATGTGAATAATTGTTAATAATGTTGCCGCGCCTGTTGTGCCTGAACCTGCTTGTTGCCTGTCTGTTCCTTCCTCCCTCTGTGGCTCCGGCCTGGTGGGGGGTGGAGGTATGAGTTCTGGCTCTGGTGTGGCTCCGCAGTCTATGTGTGTAGCTGGTCAGTGGGTCGGGGGGGGCTCAATGATTGGTTCTGGATCCCTCTCCGCCAGGTGTTGCCGTGTTTTGGGTCGGGGGGGCTGAGGAGAGGGTTCTGGATCCCTCTCCCAGCGTTTAGTGTTTTGGGGGCTTCCACCGGTCAGGCCGGGGAGTCTCAGGAGGAGGGGCATGGAGTCCTCCCCTACTTTTTCTCCCCTTTCGGGGTCTGTGTTTCCGTGAACATCATCGGGTGGGCCTGAGGTTGGGGTTGATTCGGGTGATGATGCTCCGGCCTCGGTTGGTGGATTCTGGACCTGTGCGGTCTAAAATCCGTCAAAAGTTGGGCGCGGTGGTTTGGGGGGGTTGCATCCCCCTCTTGTATCAAGGGAAGAGACTGCATCTATGGTGCAAGAACTGAAGGCATCTCTCCCGTCATCAAAGGATGATCTTGTTCGTTTCGTTGGGGCTTTCGCTTTTGCCGTTCCTCTTCCTCCTCGGGTCAGTTCTCGTAGTTCTGGCTCGGGGATGGCCCTCCGTCCGTCCTCTCGTTCCCGGTCTCGTTCCGGTGACGAGAGGACCCCTCCCTCCTCTTAGCCCGGATCCTCATAGGTCTCGTCGTCGTGCTTCTTCGCCTAGCCTGCTAGGCGCCGTTAATTTTGCCGTTGTCTCGCCACCTTTTTGTTTTTTGCCATGGGTTTGTCACTACTTTTTGTTATATTATGGCTCTTACTGTAATTTCTGTTAACGTTAATGGGTTGAGAGATGGTGACAAGCGTCTTGGGTTTCTCCAGTGGTTGTCCCATCTCTCTCCTTCGGTAGTTTGTCTACAGGAGACCCACGCAGTCTCTAATGATGATCTTCTTTCTTGGTTTTCTCGGTTTGGTTATTTGTGTGCTGGTTCTTTTGGTACAAATCATTCTCGTGGTGTGGTTGTTTTGTATCGTTCGGTTTTGGAGTGTAAGTCTGTGGTTTGCGAGTTTGATGGTCGTTTTGTTTTGGTTGAGTTTTCTCTTCGTGGTTCTGTTTTTCGGGTTGCTTCTATTTATGCTCCTAACCGTAATCCTGATCGTGATCGTGCTTTTTTTGGTTCGTTGTGTTGACTCTATTGATCCTGCTGCTGTTCCTACTCTTTTGTGCGGCGATTTCAACACGGTCCTGGACCGTGTTCGGGATCGCCGTGGGTCTTGTCCTTTTGATGTCTCTCGTGAAAGTTCTGCTTTTGTTGTCGGCTATGTTTTCGGATTGTTGTGTGGTGGATATTTGGCGTGAAAGGCACCCAAATGATTCTGCTTTCACCTGGTTCCGGCCCGATGGGGCCCTTGCATCGCGCATTGACCTCTCGGTTGTCCGTATGCTTGGGTGCCTTATGTGTCTTCTGTAGACATTCTGCCGTGTCCCTTTTTCTGATCATTGTGCTATTTCTTTTCATGGGCTCTCCCCAGCTCCGTTCCTCCGGGTCCGGGGTTGTGGAAGCTCAATCTTTCTGTTCTGGATGAGGCCGAGTATATCGACCTCATCTCAACTTTCTGGTCTTATTGGCAGTCTCGTCAGTCTTCTTTTTTTTCTTCCCTCACTAGGTGGTGGGACAGCGGCAAAAGCCCATATTAAACGTATTAGTATTAATTATTGTGTAAAGATCGTGGTAAAAGTAAAGTAGTGGAACGTAATATTTTGTCTAGTCTTGCTGCTCCCATTTAAAAGTCATATTGATTCTGGTCGTCTTTCTTTTCTTCCTGTGTACCTTTCTACTCTGTCTCGTCTTCGTGCTATGGATGTTGAGGTTGCTCGTGGTGCTCAAGTTCGTGCCGGTCGAGGTGGGTGGAGGAGGGTGAGTCCTCCTCTGCTTACTTCTTCCGGCTCGAAAAGAAAAACGGCACTGACCGTAATATCTCGGCGCTGAGAGCTAGTGATGGTACTTTGGTTACGGACAAGGATGGGTTGTGTGATGTTTTTCGTTCTTTCTATCGGATCTTTTCTCTGCTGCTCCTTGTGACTCCAATGCTCGTGCTGAGCTTCTTTCTAACATTTCTTCAGTTCTTCCGTATAATGATAGTGAGGTGTGCGAAGGTCTTCTCAGCCAGGAGGAGTGTTTTGCAGCTCTTCAGGGCATGGCCCGTGGTAAAGCTCCTGGTTGTGATGGCCTTCCCATGGAATTCTATTTAAAATTTTGGCATGTTTTGGGTTTGGATTTGGTTTGTGTTTTGAATTCTGCTTTTGGTTTGGGCTCTTTGTCTCGCTCTCAGCGCCGAGGTATCATTACTTTATCGTTTAAGAAGGGGATCGTCTTGATCCCAAAAACTGGCGTCCAATCTCCCTGTTGAATGTCGATTATAAAATTGCTTCTCGTTCTATTGCTGCTCGTCTTCTTAAGGTTATTCATTTGGTTGTTGATAAAGATCAGTCTTGTGGTGTTCCTGGCCGTTTTATTGGTGAAAATGTTGCTTTTCTTCGTGATGTTGTTGATTTTTGCTCTTCTTCTGGTGTTCCTGCTGCTGCTCTTCTTTCTCTGACCAAGAAAAGGCATTCGACAGGGTTGATTGGACGTTCCTTCGTTCTACTCTATATGCCATGGGTTTTGGGCAGTCGTTTGTTGGGTGGGTTAATTTATTTTACAATAATGTGAGTAGTTGTGTAAATGTTAATGGTTATATTTCTAATTCTTTAAGTTATCTCGTGGGGTGAGCAGGGATGTCCCCTGTCCCCCCTCCTTTATGTTTTTGGTTGCCGAGGTACTTGCTTGTAATATTCGTTCTAGTGGTTTAATTTCTGGTTTGTCTCTTCCTGGTTCTTCGTCTTCTTGCCTGTTGTTTCTGCGTACGCTGATGACACTACGTTGGTTGTTTCTTCTGTTCCTGGGTATTTTGGCTGTTTTTGATGTCTATTCTTTGTATGAGAGGGGGTCTGGGGCTAAATTAAATTTTGGAAAATGCGAAGGTTTGTGGTTGGGTGGTTGGAATGGGCGCACTGACTCACCGGTGAACATTACTTGGTCGTCGGTGAAGGTGAAGGTGTTGGGGGTTTTTCTGGGTCCGGGTAATCTGGAGGAGGACAATTGGAGGCCGCGTATCACCGCGGTGAAAATGCTTTGAACTCTTGGCGTCAGCGATCGTTATCCTATAAGGGCAAGGCACTTGTTATCAATGCCTTGGCCCTTTCCCGTGTGTGGTACGTGGCCTCTCTAATCCATGTTCCCCGGTGGGTCAGTGTCGAATTAAATACGTTAATTTTTAAATTTTTTTGGAGCGGGTAAGCGGGGGACTTGGTCGCTCGTCGTGTTGTGGTTCAGCCTTCTTGTTTGGGTGGTTTCTCTGTTTGTGGATTTTCAGTGTAAGGTTATGGCTCTTCATGTTCAGTGGGTTCGTCGTTTTTTGTTTCTTCTCCGTCTTCTTGGGTCACTTTCATGGTTTTTTGGTTTTCTTCTCGGCTTGCCGCTCCTCCGCATCTCGTTTTTTTCTGCTCCGCTTTGTTTTTCGCCGGATTCTCTGCCTCCGTTTTATCGTTCTCTGTTGACTGCTTGGCGGGCGTGTAAAGGATCCCTTACAGCGTCTTCTTTGGGTATTGGTTCGGGTATTGATTTTTGTCCTGTTTCTTCTATGACCACGAAATCTGCTTATTTGTTTCTTTTGTCCGAGAATGCTGTCTCTCCTCATTGTGAGGAGAAGTTCTTTCCTTTGTTTGGTTCTCTTTATTGGTCTTCTACTTGGCGTCAGCTTTTCTTTTTTGATTTGGATCGTCCAGTTATTGATTTGTCTTGGAAAATTTCTCATGGGGTCCTTTACACGGCCGAAAGGCTCGCTGGTTTTGGTTATGCTCTTTTCCACTGCTTGTTTTTGTTCTGCTCCTGTCGAGTCTCTTCAGCATCTGTTTTTTTCACTGTCCTCTGGCGGTCAGTGTTTTGTCATGGCTTCAGTCTCTTATGTTCTTGGCTTCTCCTCTTTGTCCTTCTATCTTGGTTCGTCATGCGCGCTTTTTGGTTTCTCGGCTGATGAGTTGTCTGTGGTTCCGCGGGTTTTTGTTTATATGTTGAATGTCTGCAAGTTTTGTATTTGGGGGGCTCGTAATGACTTTCGTTTTAGGGGTGTTCGTCCTTCGGCTGTTGACGTTATGGAGCGTGTGAAGTCTCGGGTTCGGTTTAATCTTCCATTGTTTTTCCGTCGTTTCCGGTCTGACCGCCGTCGTCGTTATTTTGTCCGTCAGTGGGGTGGTCGTGGTGTGGTGGCGTCGTTACATAATGATGCTCTGGTCGTTCATATTTAGGTACTGGTTTTGTGTTGCGTGTGCATGTCCTGGCCTTTTTTCGGGGGTGAACCAACGTCTTGGCGTTGGGTAAGTCGGTTGACGGGTGGCTTTTGTGGGTCGCTTTTCACCCTTGTGCTGGGTCGTGCTTGTTTTGGTTTGTCCAGTTGTTTTTGAGTCTTTTTTGTCGTTTTGTCGAATTGTCATTTAGGAGTGTAAGTCGGGCGAGGCATCTCCTAGATGCAATTCCTCGTTTGTGTGTTTGTCTTTTTTGTTATTTTGTTGGTAGGGGCGGGGTTCGATTCCCCGGCGAAGTTGGCGTGTTGGTACACCCCGTTTGAGGTGAACCGTTGTGTTTGACGGATTCGTCGTTATGTCTGGCTTCGTCTTCACAGGCAGCCATTTTGGGTCCCCCATCCTGTTTCTTGGCCATCTACGAGCTCGCTGGGTTTTTGGCCTTTTGGATTTTGGTGGTGAGTGGGGCTTTTGCCCTTTCCCGGCTCTAGCCGGTCCCCTTTTCTTACATTTTTTCTTAATAGCCATGTGTCTCGCCTCTTTAGGCGCACTGTTGTTCTCGATGTGTCAGGTTTTTCTGAAGAGCGTGATATCAACTATATTGCTGAGAAAATTTGTTCAACCTTTAGTGTCGGTGATGTTGTATCGATTCAATTTATGCCTGGCAAATCTGTCCGTGTATCTTTTAAGGATGAGTCCATTAAGACTACGGTCCTAAGTAATGACTCTTTATCTGTAGATGGCGTCCCTTGTCCTGTACGGGGTGGGGGTCCCAGACCTGAAAACGTCCTCATTTTCCGTTGTCCATTTGAGGTCGAACGTTCTGTTTTAAAAGAAGTCATGTCTCAGTATGGGACTGTCCATGGGATCCAGCATAGGTCCTGGTTGCATCTTGATGGTGTCATGGATGGCTCCCCGTGTCGTTCGTATGACTCGTGCTCGCGGCATCTCGCGTACTATTCTTGTTAAGGACCATCAATGTAAAGTATGGTATAAAGGGATGCCGATTTCTTGCGATATTTGTTCGGGCTCTCACAAAGCCCAGGATTGCCCCTACAAGGGCGTCTGCATGCGTGCCGCCAACCTGGCCATGTCCAGCGCGACTGCACCAATGCACCAAACGCGTGGGGTACCAGTGGTAGTGGGGTGGATGCTGCGGCTAACCCCGATCCTGCAGAAGCTCAGGTGGAGGCTCCGGCTTCCCCCCTCCTGTTTTTCTCTCCTTCTGCTTTGCCTCCAACTGGTTCATCTGACTCTGAGACCGCTCCACCCTCCATGGAGGGTGCTGTTGTGTCTGCTGGTGAGGACACCCCTGGCTCAGGCGGTTTTTGCCTGCGCCACGGGCCCTGGTCCCTCTCCCCTCCTGGGGATCTGCTCCCGATCTCAGCGCCAGCGAGTTGCCTCCATGTTCTGCTGATGACAATTTGGTGCGTGCATCTGGTCTCGGGAGCGATCACATGTTTAGCCCCCTGAGTGACGTTGATATCAGCAGTGAGCTGGAATCCAACGAGGACTCTGAAAGTAACGTTAAGGTGCCGCAAAGTAACGGCAGCATTAGTAGTGTTAATCCTAGTGACAGTAGTGTTAAGGAACCGCCTAGTGGCGGCAATTTAAATAATGGTGAAAAAACTGGCGAAGATGCCATTAAACGTAATGATGATATTAGTGTGAGCTCACAAAATGGTGATAATTTAAACAATGTTAAAAGAAATACTGTTAAGCCACTGGATAATGGCAACCTAGTTAACGCAGCTGATAAAGGAGCTGCCAAAAGTACTGAGAATTCTGTTAAAAAATTACAAAATGTTTAAAAAAACCACCAAGTGGTGGCACTTTATGTAAAGTGGCTGAGAATACAGGTGTGCGTCGTAAGGGTACTGTTGCTAGTGGTGGTACCGACAGTCTTGTTTTTCTTCGGGTGTTCCTCCATCCTCCCAATCTGTTGAACCTTTGGAGGTGGAAATGGTTGAGGTATCCACTCCTCGTAAACGCGGTTGTGATTCCGTTGAGACCTCCTCTGATAGCTCTTCTGTTACTCCTTCCCGGAAGGCTCTTACAAAGGTGGCTAAGAAGAGCGGAGCTGCGCCCTCTTCTACTAAATCGAAGACTCGTGCTTCAGCTGATACTGTCAAGTCTGCGAAGCACGAAGGTTTGCCTGATGTGTCGGTTTCCCTCCCCCAACGCAAAGCACGTACATAGTTACTCTTTTACTGTACTCCATTATGGCTCTGTCAGTTGTCTCAATTAACGTCAACGGTCTGCGAGACCAGTCTAAGCGAGCTGGGTTTCTACAGTGGCTTCATTCCTTGCCTGTTGTTCCTGATGTAGTGTGCCTCCAAGAGGCCCACTGCATCTCCCTCAGTGAGTGTCAGTCCTGGTTCCAGTCATCTGGTCTTTCCGTTGTGGTGTCTCCCGGCTCTAATAAGTCTTGTGGTTGTATTGTTTTGTTTTCGTCCAGTGTTGTCCCTTGTTAAATCTTCCTCTGATAGTTGTGGTCGGGTTTTTGTTATGTGAGTTTTCTTTGCGGGGCGCTGTGTTCAGGGTTGCTTGCATTTATGCTCCCAATCGCAACCCTGATCGTGATGCCTTCCTGGACGGGGTCTCTTCCCGATTTAGACCCTTCAGTTCCCACCCTCCTCGCCGGCGATTTTAATACCGTCTTTGATCGCGCTGCTGACCGTGTGGGCTCCGTGGTCGGTGATACCTCGCGTGAGAGTGTTGTTGCCCTTGGTCGTCTTTTTGACGATGTCTGTTGTATTGATATTTGGAGATACCTCCATCCGTCTTCTTCCTCCGCCTTTACCTGGACTAAGGCGGATGGCTCTATCTCCTCCCGTATAGATCTAATTGGGTGTCCTTATGTCTGGGTTGCGTCTGTCTCTGTTTGTGAAATTCTTCCGTGTCCGTTTTCAGACCATTGTGCTGTGTCCTGCTCTCTTACTGTTCCTGACGTTATTCCTCCTGGTCCGGGGCTTTGGAAGCTTAATACCTCAGTCCTGGAGGAGGAGGAGTACTGTCGCCTTATTTCTGACTTTTGGGCCGATTGGAAGGACTGTAAGCTCTGTTTTTTCCTCTCTTTCCAAGTGGTGGGATTCCGGTAAAGCAAAGATCAAGGGCATTACGGTATCTTACTGTGTGCGCCGGTCGCAGAAAGAATCTTGGTCACGCGATTTGTTGGCTAGGTTGGCAGCACACCTCAAGGCACGGCTTGATGCTGGTTGCCTGTCTGTTTTAGGTGTTTATCGATCCACCCTTGAACAGCTTTCCGCCTATGACATCAGGGCTGCTCAAGGTGCCCAAGTACGGTCACGTGTCCGATGGGTTGAGGAGGGCGAAGTCTCATCGGCGTACTTTTTTCGTTTAGAGAAGAAACGGTCTGCTGACCGGTGGGTTTTTCTGCGCTTCGGAACCCTGATGGGTCCATTGTTTCAACACCTTCTGATCTGTGTTCTTCGTTCGCCACTTTCTACTACTCCTCTCTTTTTACTGCCTGTCCTACGGATTCCGCCGCTCAAGATATTCTTCTCAGTAATGTGTCCTCGGTCCTTTCATCTGCCCAAGCTGATCTTTGTGAGGGCTTTCTGACTCTTGAGGAGTGTCATCGTGCCCTTGTTGGCATGGCTCGTCGTAAAGCCCCGGGGTCCGATGGCCTCCCCATGGAGTTTTACTTGAAATTCTGGGACGTCCTTGGTCTGATTTAGTGGAGGTCTTGAATTCGTGTTATCTGTCTGGTTCTATGTCTTTGTCTCAACGGCGGGGTTTCATATCCTTAATCTTTAAGAAGGGAGATCGGTTGGACGCTCGTAACTGGCGCCCATCTCCCTTCTCAACGTCGACTATAAGCTTGCTTCTCGTGTGTATTGCTGGGCGCCTTCTCAAAGTTATCCATCTGGTTGTTAGTGAGGATCAGACCTGCGGTGTTCCTGGCAGGTTTATAGGCGAGAATGTTGCTCTTTTGCGTGATGTGGTTGCCTTTGCCACGGAATCTGACATCCCGGTTGCCGTTCTCTCCTTAGACCAGGAAAAGGCCTTTGATAGAGTGGATTGGTCATTTATGTGTGCTACTTTGTCGAGGATGGGTTTTGGCCCATCTTTTGTCCGTTGGGTTGTTCTGTTCTATTCTGCTCTCCAAAGCTCTGTAGTTGTTAATGGTTATCTGTCTCGGTTTTTTCCTTTGTCTCGTGGCGTGCGTCAGGGCTGTCCTTTGTCTCCATTATTGTACGTTCTAGTTTCTGAAGTGCTTGCTGTTAACATTCGTGCCAATCCACGTATCATTGGTCTTTCTGTCCCCGGGCCCCGCGGGCCCTGTCTCCGATCTCGCAGTACGCCGATGACACCTCTCTCATTGTCACGTCTGATATTGCCATTGCTGCTATTTTTGAAGTTTATGCTCTTTTTGAAAGGGGTTCTGGTGCTAAGCTTAATCAGTCCAAATCCAAGGGATTGTGGGCTCGGTTCGTGGTCTGGCAGGACTGACCCCCCTGTCACCCTGGACTGGACCTCGGCCAAGATCAAAGTGCTGGGCGTCTTTATTGGGCCTGGGAATTTGGAGGAAGTGAACTGGCGTCCTAGGATTGATGCCGTGGAGAATGTGCTGGCTTCTTGGAGGCAACGCTCCCTGTCCTACGGCGGGAGAGCTCTCGTCATCAACGCCTTGGCCCTTTCTAGGGTTTGGTACATTGCCTCCCTAATTCATGTCCCCCCTTGGGTTTCTTCCGAGCTTTGTAAATTGGTTTTTGGGTTTTTTTGGAAGGGCAAACGCGATCTGGTTTCTCGTGCTGTTGTTGTTCAGCCTACATCTGCTGGTGGTTTTTCTGTCATTGATCTTCGTCTTAAGGTTTCTGCGCTTCTTGTCCAGTGGGTTCGGCGTTTCATTGTTTCTCCGAGTAGTTGGGTCCATTTCTTTTCCTTTTGGTGTGATTCTCGTTTTGGTGTCCCTGCTCTTGATGTTCTGTCCCGTCCTGAGGCCTTTTCCTCCAAGTCCCTCCCCCCGTTTTACTCTGCTCTTCTGTCTGCTTGGCGTTTGGTTGGTGGTTCCTTTTCCCGTCGGCGTTCCTCCCTTGTCATTGCATCTTTGTCCCCTCATCATGTTGCTGCTGTTTCCTCTATCTCTGCAAATTCTGTTTATTTGTTTTTGCTGTCTGAGGATCGTCCGACTCCCCATTGTGTTGACAAGTTTTTCCCTTTGTATGGCTCTCTCTACTGGCCTTCGACCTGGTCCCAATTGTTCTTCTTCAATCTTGACCGCCCAGTGATCGATCTCAACTGGAAGGTCGCCCATGGCGTGTTGTACACTGCCGATCGCCTTGTCGGTTTTGGGTACTCGGTCGACCCCTCTTGCTTTTGCCGTCTTGCCTCTGAATGTCCTTCTCACTTGTTTTTCTCCTGCCCTCTTGCTCATAGTGTTCTTCATGGTTACAGTCTCTATTGTTTGGTTTTTTCGTCTTCGTCCCCCTCTTTGGTTTGCCGTCACGTGCTGTTTGGTTTTGACCCGGCTGAGATCCGTCGAGTTCCTCGTGTTTTCGTGTACATCCTAGGTGTCTGTAAGTATTTTATCTGGCTCGCTCGGAATGACTTTCGTTTCCGTAATGTGCCGCCTGGTGCTCTCGATGTCATCGCAAAGGTCCGCTCTCGTGTCAAGTTCAATCTACCTCTCCTTTTTAAGCGTTTCAAGTCCCCCCGTCGTCTACGTTATTTTCACCGTCAGTGGGGTGCGTCTGGCATTATTGGCTCTGTTTGCAATGGTCGTTTTTCTCTGTCCCAGTTCTAGTCCCATTGTCGCCCCAGGCTGTTGCTGTTTCGCGGCGTACCTACTCCTGTAGGATGAGTCTTTCTGACTGGCGTCCTTGTCAGGTCTGCCCGCTGCTCATCGAGCAGCTCATATATTAAACTGATTTTTGGAACTGGGCCGTGGAAAAGAGGCTTGCCTCGTCCCGGCCACGGGTTGCCTCGGTATAGCACTACCTCCGAGCGTGGCCCACTTCCCTCTGGGGAAGAAATAATCAAGTGAAAGCAGAACAAGTGACCAAGCAACCAACCTTCACATTCTCTTCTCTTTTCTAGGTAGCATAGCAGCGAGTGGACAGCACGACACGACAGGACGAGGAGCACGTGACCCCCATTACCACATGGTATGCGCAGACAAGTTGCGTTTTGCGGTTCCGGAGAGGTTGGAAAGGCATACTTACCTGACGCGGGAGGCACTGTGATCAGGGAGGCAGTCCTCTCAAGGTGAGGCTCTTTCATTGCACTTCGATTGGGTTGACCCTTGCGATTACCCCAAATGTGGGTAACTCGAGCGTATAATTTCTGGTAGTGGGGACCTGCGTTCGCGCTAGTCCCCGCACCAAACCCCGGTGGCAAAGTTGGCTAATGGGAAGGTTTGTTGGTAACGTTTCAGGCAGGGCAGGGAAGGAGATGCGGTGGCGGTGTAAGGACTAAGGAAGGTGAGTTGTATTTGTGAATTCCACTGCTGAAATTGTAGGTGAATGTTCCGTACTTGGTGCACTGCAAAACTGTGATTTTATTTCTTTCATTCTTGGCCGTAGAGAGAGCGAGAGGACGTGTTTATTTCAGCCGCATCGATTTCCATCGATAGACGAGTGAGACAAGAAAATGCCAGCGGGTCGAGCTCTTATCCTCGTGCATCGTTTCGAAAACGTAAGTGGATGTGTGTTTGTACTGCTCCATCGCGATAGATTTCTTTTGCGTTGTGTTATGTTGCGTTCTGGAGAGCCCGTTTTGCATTGAGTAACTGAGGACCCGCCAGATCAGTTGGCGTTACATTTCTGTGGCCAACACTTTGTGGTTTCTCTATGTTATCAGTTAATTGGATTGTTATCATAAAAAGTAAATCTTTCATGGTCAGGATAGTGTCTTATCGGCCCTTTGCATACGTACTGTCCGTGTTGAGCAGGGAACAGTAAGACTTTGAAGTGCGCTACGTCACGTAAGTCACGTTTTCGCAGGATCAATGTTGTAGTGTTGTAGCCTTCGTTGTATACATATCATCCGGGCTAGGTTAACTTCCATCTAATGCATAACAGTGCATGCATTTTTTACTTGTCGTATCCTGTTCTTTGCTCACACGAAAAGATACGTTTCATGTCATAAACGTTGGATTGATAAGATCTCGCGCGCACGCGCTCCCTTGGGAATACAAGTTCCACTTTCTCGTGTGAACTATTTTGTTTTTGTTGTATGTCTCATCTTTGACATATCGTTGGCATGTTGTGTTCAAAAAACCTGGTTTGGAATGTTCTTTCATTAAAGGAAACTGAGATTTTTTGAGATAATCAAGTGTACAGAAGGAAAAAGGGAAGCCTACAACACGGGGTATTCCCAGGCGGTCTCCCATCCAAGTACTAACCCCGCCCGACAGGGCTTAACTTCGGTGATCGGACGAGAACCGGTGTTTTCCCTGTGGTATGGTCGTAGACAAGTAATTCGCCGTGAAAATTAACTTTGTTATAAGGGAAAATGAAAACGAGGTCAGAGCAAGCACAATGTGCATTTGTCCTCTTGCCGTCAACGCAAGTGCCATGCAATGCTGGTCCTGCTGCCCACTGTACAAGGGCGATCGTTGTGTGCGCCTCGCTTTCAGGTTGGCTTTGGGCATTCCTTCCTTGGCACGGATTGTAATCGGACCACCATATCTCGTGGCCATGAGACTGGGAGCACCTTGTCCGCTGTGAGCATTTACGGGCATCGCTTCTCGGCCTTTTGGCTAAGATCAAGTGTAGTATCTGTTCTTATCAGCTTAATATCTGATACGCTGCTCATCGAGCAGCTCATATATTAAACTGATTTTTGGAACTGGGCCGTGGAAAAGAGGCTTGCCTCGTCCCGGCCACGGGTTGCCTCGGTATAGCACTACCTCCGAGCGTGGCCCACTTCCCTCTGGGGAAGAAATAATCAAGTGAAAGCAGAACAAGTGACCAAGCAACCAACCTTCACATTCTCTTCTCTTTTCTAGGTAGCATAGCAGCGAGTGGACAGCACGACACGACAGGACGAGGAGCACGTGACCCCCCATTACCACATGGTATGCGCAGACAAGTTGCGTTTTGCGGTTCCGGAGAGGTTGGAAAGGCATACTTACCTGACGCGGGAGGCACTGTGATCAGGGAGGCAGTCCTCTCAAGGTGAGGCTCTTTCATTGCACTTCGATTGGGTTTGACCCTTGCGATTACCCCAAATGTGGGTAACTCGAGCGTATAATTTCTGGTAGTGGGGACCTGCGTTCGCGCTAGTCCCCGCACCAAACCCCGGTGGCAAAGTTGGCTAATGGGAAGGTTTGTTGGTAACGTTTCAGGCAGGGCAGGGAAGGAGATGCGGTGGCGGTGTAAGGACTAAGGAAGGTGAGTTGTATTTGTGAATTCCACTGCTGAAATTGTAGGTGAATGTTCCGTACTTTGGTGCACTGCAAAACTGTGATTTTATTTCTTTCATTCTTGGCCGTAGAGAGAGCGAGAGGACGTGTTTATTTCAGCCGCATCGATTTCCATCGATAGACGAGTGAGACAAGAAAATGCCAGCGGGTCGAGCTCTTATCCTCGTGCATCGTTTCGAAAACGTAAGTGGATGTGTGTTTGTACTGCTCCATCGCGATAGATTTCTTTTGCGTTGTGTTATGTTGCGTTCTGGAGAGCCCTTTTGCATTGAGTAACTGAGGACCCGCCAGATCAGTTTGGCGTTACATTTCTGTGGCCAACACTTTGTGGTTTCTCTCTATGTTATCAGTTAATTGGATTGTTATCATAAAAAGTAAATCTTTCATGGTCAGGATAGTGTCTTATCGGCCCTTTGCATACGTACTGTCCGTGTTGAGCAGGGAACAGTAAGACTTTGAAGTGCGCTACGTCACGTAAGTCACGTTTTCGCAGGCAGATCATGTTGTAGTGTTGTAGCCTTCGTTGTATACATATCATCCGGGCTAGGTTAACTTCCATCTAATGCATAACAGTGCATGCATTTTTTACTTGTCGTATCCTGTTCTTTGCTCACACGAAAAGATACGTTTCATGTCATAAACGTTGGATTGATAAGATCTCGCGCGCACGCGCTCCCTTGGGAATACAAGTTCCACTTTCTCGTGTGAACTATTTTGTTTTTTTGTTGTATGTCTCATCTTTGACATATCGTTGGCATGTTGTGTTTCAAAAACACCTGGTTTGGAATGTTCTTTCATTAAAGGAAACTGAGATTTTTTGAGATAATCAAGTGGTACAGAAGGAAAAAGGGAAGCCTACAACACGGGGTATTCCCAGGCGGTCTCCCATCCAAGTACTAACCCCGCCCGACAGGCTTAACTTCGGTGATCGGACGAGAACCGGGTTTTTTCCCTGTGGTATGGTCGTAGACAAGTAATTCGCCGTGAAAATTAACTTTGTTATAAGGGAAAATGAAAAACGAGGTCAGAGCAAGCACAATGTGCATTTTGTCCTCTTGCCGTCAACGCAAGTGCCATGCAATGCTGGTCCTGCTGCCCACTGTACAAGGGCGATCGTTGTGTGCGCCTCGCTTTCAGGTTGGCTTTGGGCATTCCTTCCTTGGCACGGATTGTAATCGGACCACCATATCTCGTGGCCATGAGACTGGGAGCACCTTGTCCGCTGTGAGCATTTACGGGGCATCGCTTCTCGGCCTTTTGGCTAAGATCAAGTGTAGTATCTGTTCTTATCAGCTTAATATCTGATACGCTGCTCATCGAGCAGCTCATATATTAAACTGATTTTTGGAACTGGGCCGTGGAAAAGAGGCTTGCCTCGTCCCGGCCACGGGTTGCCTCGGTATAGCACTACCTCCGAGCGTGGCCCACTTCCCTCTGGGGAAGAAATAATCAAGTGAAAGCAGAAAACAAGTGACCAAGCAACCAACCTTCACATTCTCTTCTCTTTTCTAGGTAGCATAGCAGCGAGTGGACAGCACGACACGACAGGACGAGGAGCACGTGACCCCCATTACCACATGGTATGCGCAGACAAGTTGCGTTTTGCGGTTTCCGGAGAGGTTGGAAAGGCATACTTACCTGACGCGGGAGGCACTGTGATCAGGGAGGCAGTCCTCTCAGGTGAGGCTCTTTCATTGCACTTCGATTGGGTTGACCCTTGCGATTACCCCAAATGTGGGTAACTCGAGCGTATAATTTCTGGTAGTGGGGACCTGCGTTCGCGCTAGTCCCCGCACCAAACCCCGGTGGCAAAGTTGGCTATGGGAAGGTTTGTTGGTAACGTTTCAGGCAGGCAGGGAAGGAGATGCGGTGGCGGTGTAAGGACTAAGGAAGGTGAGTTGTATTTGTGAATTCCACTGCTGAAATTGTAGGTGAATGTTCCGTACTTGGTGCACTGCAAAACTGTGGTGATTTTATTTCTTTCATTCTTGGCCGTAGAGAGAGCGAGAGGACGTGTTTATTTCAGCCGCATCGATTTCCATCGATAGACGAGTGAGACAAGAAAATGCCAGCGGGGTCGAGCTCTTATCCTCGTGCATCGTTTCGAAAACGTAAGTGGATGTGTGTTTGTACTGCTCCATCGCGATAGATTTCTTTTGCGTTGTGTTATGTTGCGTTCTGGAGAGCCCGTTTTGCATTGAGTAACTGAGGACCCGCCAGATCAGTTGGCGTTACATTTCTGTGGCCAACACTTTGTGGTTTCTCTATGTTATCAGTTAATTGGATTGTTATCATAAAAGTAAATCTTTCATGGTCAGGATAGTGTCTTATCGGCCCTTTGCATACGTACTGTCCGTGTTGAGCAGGGAACAGTAAGACTTTGAAGTGCGCTACGTCACGTAAGTCACGTTTTTCGCAGGATCAATGTTTGTAGTGTTTGTAGCCTTCGTTGTATACATATCATCCGGGCTAGGTTAACTTCCATCTAATGCATAACAGTGCATGCATTTTTTTTTACTTGTCGTATCCTGTTCTTTGCTCACACGAAAAGATACGTTTCATGTCATAAACGTTGGATTGATAAGATCTCGCGCGCACGCGCTCCCTTGGGAATACAAGTTCCACTTTTCTCGTGTGAACTATTTTGTTTTTGTTGTATGTCTCATCTTTGACATATCGTTGGCATGTTGTGTTCAAAAAAACCTGGTTTGGAATGTTCTTTTCATTAAAGGAAACTGAGATTTTTTGAGATAATCAAGTGTACAGAAGGAAAAAGGGAAGCCTACAACACGGGGTATTCCCAGGCGGTCTCCCATCCAAGTACTAACCCCGCCCGACAGGGCTTAACTTCGGTGATCGGACGAGAACCGTGTTTTCCCTGTGGTAGGGTCGTAGACAAGTAATTTCGCCGTGAAAATTAACTTTGTTATAAGGGAAAATGAAAAACGAGGTCAGAGCAAGCACAATGTGCATTTGTCCTCTTGCCGTCAACGCAAGTGCCATGCAATGCTGGTCCTGCTGCCCACTGTACAAGGGCGATCGTGTGTGTGCGCCTCGCTTTCAGGTTGGCTTTGGGCATTCCTTCCTTGGCACGGATTGTAATCGGACCACCATATCTCGTGGCCATGAGACTGGGAGCACCTTGTCCGCTGTGAGCATTTACGGGCATCGCTTCTCGGCCTTTTGGCTAAGATCAAGTGTAGTATCTGTTCTTATCAGCTTAATATCTGATACGCTGCTCATCGAGCAGTCATATATTAAAACTGATTTTTGGAACTGGGGCCGTGGAAAAAAAGGGCTTGCCTCGTCCCGGCCACGGGTTGCCTCGGTATAGCACTACCTCCGAGCGTGGCCCCACTTCCCTCTGGGGAAGAAATAATCAAGTGAAAAAGCAGAACACGTGACCAAGCAACCAAACTTCACATTTCTCTTCTCTTTTCTAGGTAGCATAGCAGCGAGTGGACAGCACGACACGACAGGACGAGGAGCACGTGACCCCCATTACCACATGGTATGCGCAGACAAGTTGCGTTTTGCGGTTCCGGAGAGGTTGGAAAGGCATACTTACCTGACGCGGGAGGCACTGTGATCAGGGAGGCAGTCCTCTCAAGGTGAGGCTCTTTCATTGCACTTCGATTGGGTTGACCCTTGCGATTACCCCAAATGTGGGTAACTCGAGCGTATAATTTCTGGTAGTGGGGACCTGCGTTCGCGCTAAGTCCCCGCACCAAACCCCGGTGGCAAAGTTGGCTAATGGGAGGTTTGTTGGTAACGTTTCAGGCAGGGCAGGGAAGGAGATGCGGTGGCGGTGTAAGGACTAAGGAAGGTGAGTTGTATTTGTGAATTCCACTGCTGAAATTGTAGGTGAATGTTCCGTACTTGGTGCACTGCAAAACTGTGATTTTATTTCTTTCATTCTTGGCCGTAGAGAGAGCGAGAGGACGTGTTTATTTCAGCCGCATCGATTTCCATCGATAGACGAGTGAGACAAGAAAATGCCAGCGGGTCGAGCTCTTATCCTCGTGCATCGTTTCGAAAACGTAAGTGGATGTGTGTTTGTACTGCTCCATCGCGATAGATTTCTTTTGCGTTGTGTTATGTTGCGTTCTGGAGAGCCCGTTTTGCATTGAGTAACTGAGGACCCGCCAGATCAGTTGGCGTTACATTTCTGTGGCCAACACTTTGTGGGTTTCTCTATGTTATCAGTTAATTGGATTGTTATCATAAAAAAGTAAATCTTTCATGGTCAGGATAGTGTCTTATCGGCCCTTTGAATACGTACTGTCCGTGTTGAGCAGGGAACAGTAAGACTTTGAAGTGCGCTACGTCACGTAAGTCACGTTTTCGCAGGATCAATGTTGTAGTGTTGTAGCCTTCGTTGTAATGCATATCATCCGGGCTAGGGTTACTTCCATCTAATGCATAACAGTGCATGCATTTTTACTTGTCGTATCCTGTTCTTTGCTCACACGAAAAGATACGTTTCACGGTCATAAAACGTTGGATTGATAAGATCTCGCGCGCGCACGCGCTCCCTTGGGAAATACAAGTTCCACTTTCTCGTGTGAACTATTTTGTTTTTTTGTTGATGTCTCATCTTTGACATATCGTTGGCATGTTGTGTTCAAAAACCCTGGTTTGGAATGTGTCTTTCATTAAAGGAAACTGAGATTTTTTTGAGATAATCAAGTGTACAGAAGGAAAAAGGGAAGCCTACAACACGGGGTATTCCCAGGCGGTCTCCCATCCAAGTACTAACCCCGCCCGACAGGGCTTAAAACTTCGTGATCGGACGAGAACCGGTGTTTTCCCTGTGGTATGGTCGTAGACAAGTAATTCGCCGTGAAAATTAACTTTGTTATAAGGGAAAATGAAAAACGAGGTCAGAGCAAGCACAATGTGCATTTGTCCTCTTGCCGTCAACGCAAGTGCCATGCAATGCTGGTCCTGCTGCCACTGTACAAGGGCGATCGTTGTGTGCGCCCGCTTTCAGGTTGGCTTTGGGCATTCCTTCCTTGGCACGGATTGTAATCGGACCACCATATCTCGTGGCCATGAGACTGGGAGCACCTTGTCCGCTGTGAGCATTTACGGGCATCGCTTCTTCTCGGCCTTTTGGCTAAGATCAAGTGTAGTATCTGTTCTTATCAGCTTAATATCTGATACGCTGCTCATCGAAGCAGCTCCGCTGCTCATCGAGCAGCTCATATATTAAACTGATTTTTGGAACTGGGCCGTGGAAAAGAGGCTTGCCTCGTCCCGGCCACGGGTTGCCTCGGTATAGCACTACCTCCGAGCGTGGCCCACTTCCCTCTGGGGAAGAAATAATCAAGTGAAAGCAGAACAAGTGACCAAGCAACCAACCTTCACATTCTCTTCTCTTTTCTAGGTAGCATAGCAGCGAGTGGACAGCACGACACGACAGGACGAGGAGCACGTGACCCCCATTACCACATGGTATGCGCAGACAAGTTGCGTTTTGCGGTTCCGGAGAGGTTGGAAAGGCATACTTACCTGACGCGGGAGGCACTGTGATCAGGGAGGCAGTCCTCTCAAGGTGAGGCTCTTTCATTGCACTTCGATTGGGTTGACCCTTGCGATTACCCCAAATGTGGGTAACTCGAGCGTATAATTTCTGGTAGTGGGGACCTGCGTTCGCGCTAGTCCCCGCACCAAACCCCGGTGGCAAAGTTGGCTAATGGGAAGGTTTGTTGGTAACGTTTCAGGCAGGGCAGGGAAGGAGATGCGGTGGCGGTGTAAGGACTAAGGAAGGTGAGTTGTATTTGTGAATTCCACTGCTGAAATTGTAGGTGAATGTTCCGTACTTGGTGCACTGCAAAACTGTGATTTTATTTCTTTCATTCTTGGCCGTAGAGAGAGCGAGAGGACGTGTTTATTTCAGCCGCATCGATTTCCATCGATAGACGAGTGAGACAAGAAAATGCCAGCGGGTCGAGCTCTTATCCTCGTGCATCGTTTCGAAAACGTAAGTGGATGTGTGTTTGTACTGCTCCATCGCGATAGATTTCTTTTGCGTTGTGTTATGTTGCGTTCTGGAGAGCCCGTTTTGCATTGAGTAACTGAGGACCCGCCAGATCAGTTGGCGTTACATTTCTGTGGCCAACACTTTGTGGTTTCTCTATGTTATCAGTTAATTGGATTGTTATCATAAAAAGTAAATCTTTCATGGTCAGGATAGTGTCTTATCGGCCCTTTGCATACGTACTGTCCGTGTTGAGCAGGGAACAGTAAGACTTTGAAGTGCGCTACGTCACGTAAGTCACGTTTTCGCAGGATCAATGTTGTAGTGTTGTAGCCTTCGTTGTATACATATCATCCGGGCTAGGTTAACTTCCATCTAATGCATAACAGTGCATGCATTTTTTACTTGTCGTATCCTGTTCTTTGCTCACACGAAAAGATACGTTTCATGTCATAAACGTTGGATTGATAAGATCTCGCGCGCACGCGCTCCCTTGGGAATACAAGTTCCACTTTCTCGTGTGAACTATTTTGTTTTTGTTGTATGTCTCATCTTTGACATATCGTTGGCATGTTGTGTTCAAAAAACCTGGTTTGGAATGTTCTTTCATTAAAGGAAACTGAGATTTTTTGAGATAATCAAGTGTACAGAAGGAAAAAGGGAAGCCTACAACACGGGGTATTCCCAGGCGGTCTCCCATCCAAGTACTAACCCCGCCCGACAGGGCTTAACTTCGGTGATCGGACGAGAACCGGTGTTTTCCCTGTGGTATGGTCGTAGACAAGTAATTCGCCGTGAAAATTAACTTTGTTATAAGGGAAAATGAAAACGAGGTCAGAGCAAGCACAATGTGCATTTGTCCTCTTGCCGTCAACGCAAGTGCCATGCAATGCTGGTCCTGCTGCCCACTGTACAAGGGCGATCGTTGTGTGCGCCTCGCTTTCAGGTTGGCTTTGGGCATTCCTTCCTTGGCACGGATTGTAATCGGACCACCATATCTCGTGGCCATGAGACTGGGAGCACCTTGTCCGCTGTGAGCATTTACGGGCATCGCTTCTCGGCCTTTTGGCTAAGTGTACCAATTGGCCTTAGTGGGAGCTACACTTCGTGGACCTCTTCGTCTGCGCCCCCCAACACTTATGGAAGAAGACTCAACTGCTGCTGTTGCTGACCCTGAAGATGCTAGTACTGCTGAGGTTATCCCCCCCACAATTGTGAGTATGGATGCTGCCGACGCAGATATGAATGCTGATGCTGATGCTGATGCTGGCGCTGTGCCAATGCCACTGTTGAAGTTCCTGAAGTTCCTGATGGTGAAGAAGCCTTCACGCCCGAGCTCTTCTCGCCATTGGAGTCTGAAGTTGTTGTCCCACAAGCGCTGGCTAACATGGCCAAAAGTGGTGTACGTTTCTGTGCTTCTCCTCGTGAGATTTGGTCCCACTCTCCAGACAACCGTGGAGTGGCTCTTAAGAAGGGATTCTCCGTGTTTTTTAAGTTGGACTCTCCTTCCAACAGCCAAAAGATCTTGGGCAGTTTTGATGAAGCTGGCGTTGATATCGACTCCATTGTGTCCATCCAGTATTGCGCTTCTAACAAAATTGGGTCGTCACCTTTAGATCAGTTGCGGCAAAAGAAGCAGCGCTCCGTATTCCCCACCTCGATATCGAGGGGTCACGTGTTCTTATCGGTGATAGGCAGAATGCTGTAACCTTGGTCAAGCTTTACGAAGCTCCGGTGGAACTCCCGGACTCTGTTCTGATTGGCCGTTTATCCACCTATGGCACTGTTCTTTCTTTTCGTAGGGATCGTTCTGGCGATAGTTTGTTCAATGGGAACCGTACTGCCCGGATGCGTCTCAGCAAGCCCATCCCTTCCTCTGTTCGAGTAGTGGGCGAATTTGTTCGGATCTGGTACCCGGGACAGCCACAGACCTGCAGGCGCTGCGGGGCCCTTGGGCACTTCGCGGCCGTCTGTCGGTCTGTGCGCTGCGCCAACTGCGAAGAGCCTGGCCACTTGTCAAGATCCTGTCCGTGTGACCCTATGTGTTCCATTTGTATGAAGCCTGATCATTCAACAGCTGCGTGCCCGTTCCTTATCCACAGTGCTGATGTAGACCCGTCATCTTCTGGTCCTCGTACGCGTCCTCGTGAGTCTCCCGAGCCCTCTTCCTATGCTGCTGTTGCCTCTCGTCCGCCTGCTCCAGCTCCGGTTCCTGCTGCTCAGCCTCCTCCAGTCAGTAAACCTCCCCAGGTGCAGAGACGCCCCCTAGCTCCGAAGCCCCCCGATGCGGCTCATAAGGAATCTAGTGATGCAAGTGATGAATCTAGTAGTGAGGAGTCTGGTTCTGAGTCTGTTTCTGGGTCCTCTCCTCAACAAGGAAAAGGCTGGGATGATCAAGTTGAACGTGAATCTAAAGGATCTGGTAGGACAAGTAGTCATGTTGGCCGCCGTGATCGGGAGCGAGAGCGAGAGCGAGAGCGGGAGCGGGAGCGGGAACGGGAACGGGAACGGGAACGGGAACGGGAACGGGAACGGGAACGGAACGTGACCGTGACCGTGACCGTGACCGTGACCGTGACCGTGACCGGACCGTGACCGTGACCGTGACCGTGAACGTGAACGTGAACGTGACCGTGATCGTGAGTACCGTCGCGGGCGTGGCCGTTCCCGCAGCCACGACCGTCATCGATCTAGAACTCGATTGCGCGGGGATCATACTTACAGCGAGTCTGAAGGGTGGACCACGGTTGGTAAACGCCACCATTAGTACCAATGCTAAAGCTCCTTTCTCTGAACGTCCGTGGGCTTGTATCACCCACTAAGAGTGACCTGATCCTAAACGAATTATCTCGCCTAAGTTGCGATTTGATCCTATTACAGGAGACTCATGTTTCAAACAAACGTCAAGCTGATGCTTTTTCTCGTAAATGGCCCGGTAAATGTTTTTGGTCCTTCGGGACGGGCAGGTCGGCTGGTGTAGCCCTGCTCACCCCTCCGAATTTTCCAGGAACCATCTCTCGCTTTATTTTTGATTCAGATGGTAGAGTCTTAAGTGCATTGGTACTTTTGGGGCAGCAGCGGATTAATGTCATTAATATTTACGCTCCAAACACCGTTACCGGACGCAAGCACTTTTTCCAAAATCTGCATTCCTTTTTTCTATCCCCTATTCGGATAGTGGCCGGTGATTTTAATTGTATCGATAATCCTCTCGACCGTCTTGTCCTAGTTGATGATTCTCTTCCTGATAAGTCAGTCCTTAAATCCTTCATTTCAGACTGTTCTCTTGTTGATATTTGGCGCAGACGGAACCCTCGTGGTGTTTCCTTCACTTGGGCCAATACCGGCTATTCTCAAGCTTCGCGCCTCGATCGCTTTTTGATTTCTCGTTCCCTTGTTCCGCACGTTCGAACCTCCGATGTAATGCCGTGTGTTTTTTCGGACCACGATTTTGTTCGTCTATTTTTGTCTCTCGACAATTTTTCTTGTCCCCGTAGCGGTGTTTGGCGGTTTAATACAAGTTTCTTGTCCGATGAGTCTTTTAAGAGCAAAATGTCTGCGTTTATTGCTTCCTTTAAGGAGCGTGTCTCCGACTTCGATTCCCTTGGTGCTTGGTGGGAGCTTTAAAACTTGGCATTCGTAGGTTTTGTATCGAGTTTTGCGTTAATAAACAAAGGCAGATTAATAGTGAACGCAGTTCTTTGACCAAGCGCTTGATCCACGCAAAGAACTCTCTGGCCTCTGGTGGCTCCCAGGCCGCTTCTGAGGTCAGGGATCTTGAAAGCGCCCTCTCTTCCCTGGTTTCCCAGGAAGCGGAGGGCGCAAAAATTCGTTCACGGTGCCAAGTGGGTTGAAGAAGGAGAACGGCCGACTAGATATTTTTTTTCCGCCTCGAGAAAAAACGTGCTGAAAAGAACTCATGGACTGCCTTCTGGATGCCAATGGCGTCGAGAAGACGTCCCAACACGATTTGGAATTAGTCCTTGTAGATTTCTATAAGTCATTGTTTGCCAAGATACCTTGGATCTTTCTGTTCAAATGGATTTAATTAATGACCTAGACCTTTCTCTGTCGAATGCTGAACGGAGAGCTGTGAGGGGGAGTTGACAAAAGACGAGCTTTTTTCGGCTGTTAGCGGTCTTCAAACCGGCAAGTCCCCAGGGTCTGATGGTCTCCCAACCGAATTTTATGTTGCTTTCTGGGGGGATCTTGGTGATGCCCTTGCTCGTGTTTTGAATGAGGGCTTTCATCGGGTTCCCTCATTGACTCTCAGCGAGAGGGCCTCTTGCGTCTGATACACAAGAAGACGATAAGCGCATGCCGAAAAACTGGCGCCCCATCTCTTTGCTAAATACCGATTATAAAATCGCTTCTAAGGCTATTACCGAGCGTCTCAAGCCTGTAATGTTTCTATTGTTCATCGCGATCAGTCGTGCTCTGTAGTTGGGAGATCTATCTTCTCTAATCTCCTTCTGATTCGTGACACCCCTCGACATGATTAGTAAAACTAACGAATCTGGAATACTTGTGACCTTAGACCAAGAAAAGGCCTTTGACCGTGTCGACCACGCCTTTCTCATGCGCGTTTTGTCTAAGTTCGGTTTTGGTCCCTCTTTTTGTCAATGGGTGAGTCTCTTTATAACAATGTCTTTTCGCGCATTATTGTAACGGGTCTCTTTCCGCCCCTGTTTTTTTTGGAAGGGGTGTTAGGCAGGGTTGTCCCCTCTCCCCCCTTTTATACGTGCTGGTTTCTGAAATCCTGTCTACCCAAATTCGAAAATGTCCGGACATTGTTGGCTTTCTTCTCCCTGGTGCGGCTGGCTTACAATTTAAGATTTCTCAGTACGCTGACGATGCAACTTGCTTTTTTGAAATCGGAAAGTTCCCTATGTCACCTTTTGCGAGTGGTTCGCAGGTTTGAAATAGCTTCGGGAGCAAAACTTAACACGACTAAGACCGAGGCTATGTGGCTTGGGAGGTGGAGGGCGAAACGGTGCCTCCCCTTTGGTTTAAAGTGGGTCTCTAAAATTAGGATATTGGGTGTTTTCTTTTCTAACGGTCTGGTTTCTGTCGAGTCAGACAACTGGAAACCTAAGCTAGATAAGCTCGAAAATGTTATCAATTTGTGGACAAAGGGAACTTTCTTTTGTTGGCCGCACAATGATTATTAATGTCCTCGGGGCGAGTAGGTTTTGGCACGTTGCCAAAATCCTCGCACCTCCGCGATGGGTGTGTGACCGCTACAAACGTCTTGTTTGGCCTTTCATTTGGAAAGGCAAAATGGAGAACGTGAGTCGACAGCGCTGCTGTGCACCTTTGTCTTCTGGCGGCCTTGGTGTCGTCGACTTTCAGACCAAGTGTGCCAGCCTGCGTCTGTCCTGTTTTTTAAGTCTTCGAGATGACTTCGGTTCTGATAAATGGCATTTTTTGGCCCGCTTCATTCTTGGGAATTGTCTTTTTAAGTTTGATCCTCGCTTCTCTTTCGCGAGCAATTCCGTCCCTTCTTCTTCGGATCCCTCCCTGTGTTACCGTCAGTGTCTTGCTTGTTTCAGTCTCTGTTTGAGCGTCATGGGTCTGTGCCTGATGATTTATCTTGTAAGAACATTTATTCCTTGTTGTCTGTATTTCCGTCCCCTGCTCCAACATGCGCTAGTTTTTGGGGAGCCGTTGTTGGCCGCCCCATAATCCGGGGTGTCCGTGTGGCGAAAGTCTCGTCTTAAGTTTATCGAGAATTATAAATGCGATGTTCTCTGGCTCCTTTTACATAATGCAGTTCGGGTGCGATATAACCTCAAGGTTTGGGGTTATATTGCCTCCGACCGTTGTGCTGTTTGTTCTCGTATTGAATCCCCTTGTCATTGGTCGTTCATGTCTGGAATTTCTTTACGCCCTTTCTCTCTCGTCTCCTTGGTTCTCCCTTTGTGCTGTCCTTTTCTTCTGTTTTGTTTCCTTGTCCCCTATTTCGTCGTCCGCGGGGCACCGTCTGTCTAGTTATCTCATTGCGACTATCGTTACTTCGTTTGGCTGGCGCGTAACCTTGCGACTTTTCGAAACAGCTCTCTTGGCTCACGTTTCTATTATTAACATGATTATTAAAGATATTAAGTTGCGTATCTTAGGCGAACCTGTCTCTAGAGTTAAAGATTTTTTGGTCGACCGGTAGTGTAATCTGTTCTGTTGATTGTAACGGTCGTCCTATTTTTCACTTTTAGTTTCTTTTTGTTCATTAGATAGTTCAGGTAGGCAAGTGCACCTTGCACCTTGCTTTGAGATGGACTCTGTTTACCTTTTTGCACCGACGCACTGTAATTATTAGCCGCTCTAGTACCTTCTTGTAATCAGGTCTTTGTACCTGGGCCTTAGGCCCTTGTAAATAAATTTTATCAAAAGAAAAAAAAAATCTGTTCTTATCAGCTTAATATCTGATAC